>NC_060267.1:53077443-53334579 GCF_021613505.1 Equus quagga
GGGGGGGTGACTAGAGAGAGTGGGGGGAGGTAGGGGATTGGGGGGGTAACTAGAGAGAGTCGGGGGGGAGGTAGGAGATTGAGGAGGGGTGTTTGCGAGATGGAGTCAGCCAGAATTGGTGGTGAAAAGGACACACAAAATAAACAATGGATACCAGGTTTGGGGTTTGAGCAACTAGGTGGGTTGGCAACGCCATTTATTGAGACAAGGGAGATGAGGGGTTAACTATTTGGGATCAATGAAGCCCTGTTTTTAGACATATTAAACTGGAGAAGCAAACTTAGACATGCAGATGAAGAAGTCAAGGAGGCGATTGTTTATTCAGGTCTGGAGCGTGGTAGGGAAATTTATGATTTATGAATTAAAAATATTTAGACATATTTAAACCCATGGCACTAAAGTCTCCTAGAGAGACAGAATGTGGACTATGAAGGGAAGCATGACCAAGATCACGTCCTTCACAGTACTCTGCAATTTACATTCAAGTTCAGGAGAAAGAGGAACCAGCAAATGAGACCAAGGGGCTGTCAGTGAGCTAGAAGGAAACCAACAGGAGGCGTTGTCCTGGAAACCAACAACTGGGGGCAGACCACAGGGTTCCCACCCCTCAGGCCCGTGCTGACCTGCCACCTGAACACAATATCTCCGTCAGATCAGGAGTGCATGGTGGGAAAAAAGGGGCCAGTAGGGAGGAACCACCTACAAGTGGACATACATACCAACTGAGATGAGCACGTAAAAGGGGACACGAGTTGATAACCATTTTATATTCTTATCTCTGCCCTGGACCTCAAATGTACTTATCCCAGGTATGTACATGATCATTCTATTCTATTTCCCACGTTTCTTTTATAACATTTTTTATTTTGCTCCGTGTGTGTGTGTATGCACATGCGCACACGTGTACGCTGTGCACTTGTCATTACCCTGCACAGGATCCTTGTAGTTTTCCTCTGGGGAGAGAGAGTGGTGGTCATAAACTTAGTCTTGTTTCTCTGAATAATCTCTGGGAATGGTTCTTTTCACTGCCCTCTCACCCACAGGCCCCTGTGACAGAAAAGAGTGGTGAGTGGTCAACTCCCTCAGTTCCCACCGAGTAAACACCTGTGTACACGCGTGCACACCCGCTCCCTGAGAAGAGTCAGCCCTCTCTTTAGCTTTCGCTGTAGAAGGCAAACTACACAGAGGCGGTTGTGGGTAGGTGTGGTGAGTCAGACCCTGTGTCCCTCGTCTGACTGTCTCACCTCTGGGCAAGGCTCACTGGCCTGGTCCTTCCGTTCTTCAGGACGGCCAACTCGTAAGTTCCTCCTACAGAAGACAGCGTCCCACGTGACCCAGCCCCCTTATTCCTGCGTCATTTTTACTCCTTCTCTTAACCCTCCCCCATTTTCTCTGCTGGGGAGGTGAGGGAGGGAAGTTTTAAATCTTGGGGTCAATGAGGAGAGTAATGGATGATTGGGTGAGTCTATACTCCACTTTGCAGACAACTTTTGTTATATTCCTTCTGTTCTCCCCGCCTACACACACACATACACACAGTTTGGTCATCTAAGAGTTACATTAAAAAGAAATCAATGTCTTGAACTTCGAGGGTTAATTTCCTGCCAGTGACACCTGCTGGCTCTACAAACTAATTGATGTCCCCTGCCCACACTTGGTAGCATAACTCTTAGACCAAAAGTCCCCTTCTTTTAATTTAGTCTTCAGAAGCACATGACTATTTCCCTCCTGGGCTTTCCCTGGGACTAAAGTAGACAAGGAGAAGGACAAATGCAAACACATATTCCGTAGATAAGCATCATTTATAATTAGCTGCTTCGTCAAAGTTTTTAATGATGATAATGATGATATCAACTACAAAGTGGTAATGGTGATGAGGCTCCACAATTCACTAGAGAAAAATCTAACGGCTTTTGCTAGAGTGAAGCTGTATATTGGAAAAGGAATGCATTAGACATCTGTGCCATGCAAATCAACAGCCTTAGGAAATGACTAACCACAGCAAGAAATAAATCTATAAAGAAATGCTTATCTTTCAGGGAGGATCCCAAGAGAGCTTGTTTGTATCACAAATTTGTGAAAATTACTCCCCGTGATAGCTTAGAAGGCGGATAATGTACCTAAAAACTTGCACGTTTAGCAAGATTTGAAAACAGATCATTAGTATTGTATGGTGGCTACTATTGGCTGCATCTGACAGTGTGGTACAGGACATTGATGAGCTCAGGAAAGAATTGGTCACTTAGCAAGTGGAGATGAAAAGAACAAGAGAGAGTCCAGAAATGTGGGAATTTCCAGGGTTCACAGAGGCAACTGCTTCTCATCCCCAATAAAAAGTGAGCAAAACTTAAAAGACCTCTCTGTGACAGGGCTGATTACGACTCAGGCTCGCATCACGCACTCCATCAAGCAAGGGCAGTCGTGCCCATTGTTAATACTTCTGAATGCAATAAGGGGTTTTAGAGTAAAAATCTAATCAAAGTTGTGGCTCCCCCCTCCTCAAGGAAAAATCATTTGAATTGGACAAAGTGGCTTAGGAAAAAAAAAAAAGAGGCTAGAGTGCAACCTCCCACAGAAAGCTGATAGACTCAAATCGTCCACTTCTAGGTTCATCTCAAGAAGAACCATGGGTGTGGCCATTGGCTATTGGCACATAGAGCCACCTGGAACCGATAGGTAGAAAAAAGCCTAAGAAGATTTTAAGACAGTCACACTCAAGGAATCATGGACTGGGCGAAACCATTCATTAGTGTTCAAGACTTGAAACAACCTTTGGGCCCCTGAATTTTTATGGTCAAGAAGCAGGTGGAGAAGCTGCTCAGTCCCCACAGAGGTTGTCGGCTGCAATGCTTATCTCAGGTGTGACCAAGGAAGATAGAGAAAAAGGAATGTTCCAGAGGGGGAAGCTAAGAGGCAGAGAACAGTGGGCTGGGAGACCCTCTCAAGCAGTTAAATGAGGGCCTCGTTCTGCTTAGCGAGCTTTAAGAATCCCTGTGGACCAGTGATGCTCTGCTTCTTCCAGTTGTCCCCTTTCTGAATGGGAATATTTGTTAAAGTTTTCCTAGCCCGAATCAACCATTGTCTGTTGTGTTGTGGGAGAGGGGAAGATAACTTGTCTGTTTGGTTCCCTAAGTCCCTGAATTAGGAGAAGCCACATTCATAACTGATGTAGAGACCAGAACATGTCACTCCCTAATGTAAAGACACACCATTAGAGATCCTAGAACTTCAGTTGGGTGCCAGGGCTGGATAGGGCTTTTGGGTTGTGCCCTTCAGGAGTGAGTAGGTATATTTTGCCCATGGGAGCCAAACATTTCGTGATCAGAAGGGCAGTTGATATAGTCATTACTGCCATTTACCAAATATTTCCAGCTCTCCACCTTCTGGGCACACGGTACAATCGTGTCCTTCCTGGTCCATGTATGGTGGGGTGGGGTCATGTGACTAGTTCCAGCTCATGAGTTCTGACGTGTGTCCTAGGAATCTGTAGCACTTAATTACCAGAGCTTTTGTTCTCTGCCATAACGGTCCAAAGCACTTGAGAAGGTAGCTGCTCCGTCAGCCTGTGACGCAGACTGAAGGACACAGAGCAGAGGACCAAGAACACCAGTGAGGGATATGCAGTCCGAGCAATAAACAATCCTTTAGCATATCCCGCTGAGATTTATGGGATGTTTGTCACTACAGCATGACCTCGCCTCTTCTGACCTACATACCTACTTGCCTATCTGCTTGGCAGATACATCCAACAGAGGTAATTAATGTTCTATTTTCTATGAGTACAAGAAAAAAAAATTGAGCATGAATAGTGAAATTCACTTAGAAAGCTTAACTTTGGCCAACTTGTTTCCTCTTGTTGTTGCTTACTTCTCCCCCTACTATATTGTTCTGTAGAGATCTCCACATGCGTTCATATTGAATTAGTCTGAATTTTCCCTCTTCCTTGTCCATTTTCTGACCTAACTCTAGACTACTGAGGTAGCAACAACCTGTTGTCTAATTCTCGTGTCCTAGCTGACATCTCCAGTGGGATCACAGATTAAAGCTAAGTCTTATGATAAAAGGTTATATGTACCTTTTGTTCGTTAGCTTTTTAATGAATATTTACTAAACATAATGAAAGTTAATTATAAGCATTTAGTGAATGCTTACTGTATTCAAAGCAATTTGCTAAGAGCTGTGAGGTAGGAGCTTTCTCTACCTCCTTCAAAAATGAGAAAACTGAAGCACAAAAAAGTTAAACAATTTCACAGGTTGTGGAACTAGTGGGACCAAACGCAAGCAGTCCTGATTCCAGAGCTCTTGTGAGGGGTACTCTGCTCGTCATCCCCTAACTGTATTCTACACAATTCTAGTTTTGCATCATGTTAATAGATGTTTACACACACACACTCCCCAATTTAAAGAGTTTGGGAATCTGATACTTTAACTATCTCAGAAAAGTTCACTATAGACATTAGAATATTAAAGGTTCTGATACATTCTTGAACATTATTTAACCCAACGTTTCCCAAATGGATTTAACCATGGAAACCTATTTTTCACCAAACATTACATCTTGAGAGATTTGCATACTGTCAAACATAATTTGAAAAAATTAAAGCATGGAAACCAAGAATTAGGAAAGACAGTGAACATCACCCCACTCAACTGCATTATTTTGCTGAGGCCAGAACAGGGCTGTAGAGTGAGTAAATGGTTTTTCCATGGTCTTATGGCTACAATGATTAGAATCCAGATCACTTAATTCCCTGTTAAGTAGGATTTCTCTACCCCATGGATTATAGATAGCAAACTCTTCTAGGACGATGTGGCAGATGAGAGAGAAGCACAAGCTCCCATAGATCCCAAGCATTATGAGAACAAGGACGCTGTCTCTTATATCTTTTTCACCTGACTGGCGCAATATCCTTCACATAACAATTGCTCATCTTGTTAGTTGCTCAACAGTGAGGAACAGAAGGAGGATAAAGTAACCGGGAAGAAGAGATGAAGAGAGCACGTGGCCTTTGCAGAGAGAACTGGTTACTAAGCGGGTAACTGGAGGGATGCCACGGGTCCAGAAGGCTCTCCCTTCACCTACAATAACACCGTCCTTCTCAAGGCACTAATGGAGTAAAAGCAAATTCTGATGGCTGCGTATGTGAACACCAGCGTGTGTGCATGTGTGTGCAGGAGGGAGGCCATGGGTGGTAGAAGGAAGGAGAGCCGGGCAAGACACAGAAAGCCGTATCTAACTGTAGACATTGCCCCAAATGATGGGCATGAGGGTGAGGGTACCAAAGCCAGCCCAGTAACAGAAGAACACGAAGAGCCGTGACTTTCAGAGTATGTTCTGGAAAGACGGAGAGAATACGCTCCTGCCTCTTCCAACACTGGAGTGAAGGACAAGTTCTTCAAATATGACCACAAATAGATTGATCTGGAACCTTTGGTAGAGTTAAAGAAACTGCAGTTTTAAAGTTTACGTCTATTGTTGATTTTGCTAAAGGTAGAGTCAATGGGACAGAAAGTCCTTTTAGCTCTGAAAACAAATTAAAGAGCTTTACGGTTAAGAATGACAAAGCCCAGGATATGGTTTGGGATGGAGAGTTTAAGGCAAAGGAAGTTAAATTGCTTTGCGACAAAACAAAAGTAAAATGATTTTCCGCTTTCCCTCAGGGTCAAGAATTTGGGGAAACCTATAGCTGTAAAAGAGAAATTAGAGAAGATCTCTGTTGGGAAGGAGAGGTCCCCAGAATAGAGTGGGAAGACAGGGTCTCAGAGTCGTTCCCTGTAAGGCAGGGTGTCAGTTGGGAGGCAGAGACTGGACCGGGCATGTGTAGTGTCCATTTGTAGTCTGTTTTCTCTTCTGGGCTCCAATTCCTCTTCCAGCCTTGGGGAATGGAGGGTTGCTTCAGGAGAGGAGGAGGGGTAAGTTAGGGAGGGTCCTAGCAGAAAGAGGTGACTCCACCAGGATCACTCACTCCCCTTTCACCCTTTGATGCAAGTAGATGGGCACAGTAAGGTGAGGCTGGGCTGCGGACTGGCCTGGCCCCATCAAAGCATCGATCTGCCCCCAGCACCCCGGGGAGACGGCGGCTCTCCTTTGCTGAGTGAATCTAAGTCGTATGTATTTGGGCCTTCAAGATGCTGCTTCCCTTTCTGAGGATCAAAGAGTGTGATTTTAATGTTCTAGTTCTTCTGCTTTGCTGATGAAATGAAATAGCTGGGGCTAAATAATGCAAAACTCCTGCTCCACTGATGGTAACTTCTCTCTTTTTTTAACTACAGACTCTAATTCACTCAAAGGAACAAATTATGTTTTATGGCCTTTTATAAAATATTCATTCCTTCTCCCAGGGCTCTTGGTTGTTCAGGAAGCCTGGAAATGGCCTGGTGTAGGGAGATCTCATTTCCTCCCAGACACAATTCACAGAGGCCAGCCGGGCTCTGACCACAGAGGGGCGCCGATGCCAATGCCGGACGGGGCTGAGAACAAGGACTCCAGCCTCCTGCTCCCCACAGCGCTGGATCTTCGGAACCCCTGGAGACAGGGCTGGGAGGAGGGAAGGGAGGAGAATAAGGGGACTCGTGCTGCCCTTCTCTGGAGTCCTCACGCTTCGTCCATTTCCTCTGAATAGGTCGAAGGCTCACCGAAGCACCTGTCATGCACTTCCTTCTCCTCTGCACCCACTTTTCTGAAATGTATGTCTTGTTTCCACCCGGGCCGTGGTCCAAGACAACAGCAAGGAGGCCAGAGCTCAGAGTAGGGGAGGACCAGTGTGTGGAGGCCTGTGGCAGGGAGAGGGGAGGCGGGTGGTCACTGTTCTGGAGAGAAGGGAGATTCCCAGATGAGCTCCCATTCCCTTTCCATTTACACTTCCCATGTGAGCCTCCAAGGGACACGCGATCGTAACAATATTAGTAACGACCTTACTCTTTCACAGCGCTCCACAGTTTGCAGAGAACGATGGCATCCAGATCCTTGAACTCTGAAGTTGGAGTTCGGGAGCCTGGCTTCCAGGCCTGGCACACCACTGCTCAGCCCACATCGCCTCCCTTCCCTGGGCCTCAGTTTCCTCTCCTGCGCAGTGAGGGGATTATCCAGGAGGACTCTGGGGTCTCGAGTAAACTTTAATCCTAGCTCTACAACCCTCAGATTCTGGATCTGTGCTCCTACTCCTAGGTTTATACCGTTTCAGGGGGTCTCTGGGCACCCGCCCCCTGACTGGTAGAAAGAACTACATCTCCCCAAGAGCAACAGCAGCGGCCATTCCCACTAAGAGCGGTCTTCCGAGGCCAGCCTCACCCCGAGACTCCAGACCCCCCAGCCCCTTCCCGCTGGGGAGGAGCGGCTCCATGCCCATCCCGGCAGGCCCAGAGGAGGACGCGTGTCGCCGTGCACACACCACAGAGGCAGAGCGAGAGGATGCAAACGCCCTCACCACCCCACTGCCACTTCCCTCTGCTGAAGAGTATTTTTGTCCATTCTATATTGGGAAGTGCTCGTCTGAGGATGAGATGAAGAATGGCAGACGCTGAAGGATCTTACACTAAGGGCCAAAATAGGGAGAGGTGAAAATTACAGTAGAGGACATTTCCAACTGATTTGTCATTCAAAAATCTTAAAGTACTCTGTGTCTGCCATTTATTCCCAGAACCTATTAATCTGAAAAGCCCAAATTAATTAATGCAGGCGTTTTCTATTATCCTAAGCAACGGTACAGGTAAGAATCTGAGAGCCCCGAACTCATCAAGGTGTATGTATCAACTGCAAAATGTATTCTGTATTGTGTACGTGATATTTTGTATTATGTACGAAAGATGTAACTATTAACTCCAGCCATTTCAGGGGGGAACTGAGCAGTGTTTATGTAAGTGGAGAGAACAAAAAGAAAGCTCCTTGAGCACCCTGGCCCTCTATGCTCTTTCTTGTTATTGTAGCCTGCTGTCTTTTGCCCAAGCAAACTGGAGATGTAAGAGGAATTCATTCATTTATTTAAGAAATGGTTATTGAGCATCTTCTGTATATCAGGTACTGTGTTAGGCACTGAGTATAGAGCGTTGAACAAAATAGTCACGGCCACCCCTGACCCCAAAGACAGTCTACCTAACAGGGGACAAAATATATACATACATGCATGCATATGTACACGCATACATGCACACACATGGAGAGGGAGAATCCACAACCAGCGCCCAGCTGTTTCAGCACTGTCATTCGAATCATGCCAGCCGAGGCCCCGGACATCAAGGAACAGATACCGAACATACCCACTGCGACTTATCCGAATTCCTGAGTCACAGAATTGTGAGATGCAATCGTAATTAACTGTTGCTTTAAGCCGCTAGAAGTTGGGTGCCTTGTTATGCAGCGATAGATAACTGGAACCCACACAGAAGCCAAGTAACTTGCAGAAAGGCACTCAGCTAGTAAGTTATGAAGTGGAGATTCAAACCCAGCTGAGCTGCCAGAGCGGACCACCTCCCGGGCGGCGAGTACAGTGAGAGGTCAGGGGCCCAGGGCTCACCCTATCGGGCTGCTGAACTGAATGCAGAACTAACCCTCCGCAGCCGCCCTTTTCCACTCACACTCACGCACTCTCACACTCACACAGACACACCTGGGCATCAGATTACACCACCTCATCACCAGAAGTGAGTTCTAACAGGAAGAGGCAGCCTCTCGTTTAGGGAGAAAGCAGAAACTTAGCTAGTCCCATAGTCAGCAGACCTTCGGAATGCCAGATCTGGCTGACGTCGGCCATGCTCCAGCCACGCTCTGCAGCACAGAGAAACCAGACATACGGTTCCAATTTGAATTCCATTTCCACAAAAAAAAACTTCAGCCTAATCCTCTGGTCCTTCCCCAAACCAGGAAGAGGCCCTGCTCTAAAGAAGTGCGCCGCATCCTCACAGCACGAGTTCTTGCTCCCTTGTCAAAACTACAGAGCTGGAGAATAGAGAAGCGGGTGCAAGTGGAGTCTTGTGTCATGCTGTCTGGAAATTCTGTGGTTGGCATTCCTGACTTTGTCCGCTCAGGAACTGGCAGAGGAAGGGGCAAAGTGACGTTTGGGGCCCAGGAAAGGGAAGTTGCAGTTTTTTATTCCATTTCCCACAGCTTCTTAGGGAAATGTCAAACACATGAGCATCCTGGGTTCCCTTAAAGCCATGGATAGACTGGGAGTGTGCAAATGGGATTTGTGTCCCAAATTGTAAAGGAGAACCTAGAGAGGGGCGTGGACTAATTTACAAGGACAGAGACAACGCCTTATTCGTCACTGCAGCCCCAATGCTAACTGGGGTGGCTGGTAGATAATAGACACTCAATGTTTGTCGAAAGAGTGAAAAATGATCTCCATACAACTGGCTTCATGTCAGGTTCCTAAAGTATTTCAGGAAGTAGGCAGCTTGCTCTCTGTGCGGAAACATGCCTATGATCTTCTGAGGAAGGGTGGACACACTGGGCTCCTTCGCCCACCCCTAGAGCTCAAGCTCCTGGGAGATGATGTGGAAGGAGTGCAGGCTACTGCCCAAGCTGCCACTCACCAGCTGTGTGACCCTGGGCACATTTCTTGACCTCTCTGAGCCTCAGTGTTATCTTTAAAATGAAGCTAAAATTTCTTTTCTTCCCAAATTAGAGAAGACTCCAAATTAACATCAAGATATTTGAGATGCTTTCCTTAAAGTAGAAACTTAGTAACTAATTCCTTTCTCTTTACCTTGGGTTGCCACGACTCCAGGGATAAAATTTTGCCGTAAAAATCTACAACCCTAGGTCTCTCCGTGCTTTCTCTTCCTTCCACCACCTTGCCCTCAGAATCGGACACAGCCAACAGCCCAGGTGTACACATTCACTTTGGGATGAGAGACTAGATGGGAGTGCATTCGAGGTCCTGCAGAAAAGCAGGTTCAGAGGGGTTTTACAAGGAAGACTCTGAGATCGGGTGGATTGGGTTTAAATCTCATCTTCCCCATGTCAGGCAAGTTACTTAACTTCCTCTGGACTACCAATCTCTCTTCTGTACCAAGGAGGCCGTGACATGGTCATGGTCGGCAGTGTTAAAAGGAAGCCCTGGTCTGAGCTGGCAGTTGCACCCTGCACGGGGCAGCTGGCGTGAGTGAGACTGAAATCCAGCCTGCGCTCCAGACGCTCCATCAGGCACCGCGGGGCGAGGCTGCCCTCTTCCAGAGAAAGGGCTGTCTTTTTTCAACCTGCGCAAAGGTGCTCCACAGGCTAAAGCTGGCCCTGGGCTGGGATTAAAAGAGATACAGCAAGAACATCACCTACCCTGGTTCATAATAGGAGGAAGCTTTAAAACTATGCTCCAAATCTGATAACGTTTTCTCTCCACTTTACTACTGCTCTAGAAGCCTCTGTACTGGTCTCTTGCCAGCGGTGTGCTGGAGCTCATACTGGCTCCCCAGAGCTGACTGCTAAAGACTCAGGAGCTTTGCTGGCCTGTTGACAAACTGGTGCTAGTTTGAAACTGGCCATGGTGGGAGCGTTTACACCACAGAAATCAGCAAACACTGCAAACCAGGACCTTTTTTTTTCTAGTTTACTGGCATTCCATTCCAATTCTCCTGAAGACTATTCTCCACCCACAATCAAAGTAATTTCTAAAAACAAATCCACGGAGGCCAGCCCAGTGACATAGTGGTTAAGTTCACGTGCTCTGCTTCGGGCAGCCCCGGGGTTTGCGGGTTCCAATCCTGGGTGCTGACCTACACGCCGCTCATCAAGCCATGCTGTGGCAGCATCCCACATACAAAATAGAAGAAGATTGGCACAGATGTTAGCTCAGGGAGAACCTTCCTCAAGCAAAAAGAGGAAGATTGGCAACAGATATTAGCTCAGAGCCAATCTTCCTTACCAAAAGAAAAAACAAAAACAAATCCACGTGTATCATTTGCTTGCTTCAAAGACTCCAATAGCTTCCCATAATGCTAAATATAAAATCTGAACTCCAGCCTTGGCCCATATCATCCTGTGTAATCCAGCTAGTGCCGGAGGCTGCCTCTGAGCCTTCTCTTCCTAATGTTCCTCCTCCGCTCCCCAGTTTCAGCCACATGGGCCCTCTCTCAGTCCCTGGACACTGACAGCTCTCTGCGGCCTCGGGCTGTGCACGTGTCCCTTCAGCCTGGACCGTTTCTCCCCTGATCTATCCACAGAGCTTACACTCCCACTTCTCTCTTGTCTCCACTGGAATGCCCACTTTGGAGCTGCCCTCCTCATCACTCTATCTCAGCAGCATTCCCCCATCCTCGCTGCTGCTATATGCTTCTTCATAGCACTTGTCACCGCCTCACAGCATATATATTTGGTTTTTTGTAACAGCTTTATTGAGATATAATTCACCTACCACACAATGCACCCATTTAAAGTGTACAATTGAATGGTTTTTATTATATGCACAGAGTTGTACAACCATCACCACAATCAATTTCAGAACATTTTCATCCCCTCCAAAAGAAACCCCTTTAGCTATCACCTTCAAAGCCTGCGTCCCACCCCATTTCCCAGCAGCCCTAAGCAACCACTAACCTACTTTCTGTCTCTTTATATTTGCCTATACTGGACACTTCATATAAATGGAATCACACAATATGTGGCCTTCGTGACTAGTTTGTTTCACTTAGTGTAATATTTTCAAGGTTTGTCTACGCTGTAACATGTATCAGGACTTCGTTCCTTTTTGGGGCCGAATAACATTTCATCACACGGATCTATTCATTCATTGGCTGATGGAAAATTGGGTTGTTTCTCCCTTACGACTATTACGAATTATGCTGCCATGAGCCTTCATGGATAAGGCTTTGTGGACAGGTTCTCATGTCTCGGGGGTACACCTAGGAGTGGAATTGCTGGGTCACACGGTAACCCTACGTTTAACTTTTCGAGGACCTGCCAGACTGTTTTCCAAAGTGGCTGCACCACTTTCCATTTTCACCAGCAGGGTTTGAGGGCTCCACTTTCTGTTTATCATCACCAACAAGTGGCATTTTCTTTCTTTTTTTCAATTATAACCATCCTAGTGAGTGTGAAGCGATATCTCATTGTGGTTTGATTGGCGTTTCCCTGACAGTTAGTGATGTTAAGCATCTTTTATAGGCTCATTGGCCATTTGTATATCATCTTTTGAGAAAAGTCTATTCAGATCTTTTGACTATTTTCAAAAAATTCTTTGTATATTCTAGACACAAGCCCCTAATCAGATAAATGACTTGCAATATTTTCTCCCATTCTGTGTTTTGTGTTTTTTTCTTAAGGAAGATAAGCCCTGAGCTAACATCCATGCCCATCTTCCTCTACTTTATATGTGGGACGCCTGCCACAGCACGGCTTGCCAAGCGATGTGTAGGTCTGCACCGAGGTTCCAAACTGGTGAAACCTGGGCCACCGAAGCAGAATGTGTGAACTTAACCACTGCAGCACTGGGCCTGACCCCCACTTTGTGAGTTTTTTAAAAAAATGAATAGATTTTATTTTTTTTAGAGCAACATTAGGTTTACAGAAATATTGTGGGTTGTCTTTTTCACTTTCTTGATAATGTAACTTGAAGCACAAAAGTTTTTAATTTGATGAAGCCAAATTTCTGTTTTCTTTCGTTGCTTGTGCTTTTGGTATTATAACTAAAAATCTATTACCAAGGCTGAGGTCCTAAAGATTATGCCCAAGTTTTCTTCGAAGAGTTTTGTAGTTCTGGCTCTTACACACTTAGGTCTGGGATCCATTTTGAGTTAATTTTTGTATTTGATGTGAGGTTGGGGTCCACCTGTGGGTATCCGGTTGCCCCAGCAGGTACGTTTATTTTTAAGAAGGTACCTCTTCTCCTGCTTAGGCCATCAGCTCCGTGAGGACAGGATTCTTTCCTGTCTTGTCCTCTGACGTATCTATCCCCAGAACCTAAGGCACTGACTGGCACATAGTGGACACTCAGGAATCGTGGGATAAATGAATAATAACCAACTCAATAAATGTGATTTATTATCATTATTTTACACTTTTAGCCCCTATGGCTTTAGTCCATGGAGCTGGAAACCCCCTAGCACAAAACAGTCTCCCACAGAATCCTACCTTCGCTCTTGTTCTGGAGTTTGGTGGTTCCTGGTCATAACCCTGATCCTCCGACCAGCCTAAGGGTGATCTCAGCCCCTCCAAGGGCTGTCAGCTTTGTAGCGCTTCCTCACCCGCTCTCAGCACCCCCTTCCCCTTCCTCTGCTCTTTCTAGAACTTTCCACTGCCTAGTCACCTTAGCCTCCCACCTTGGGGGATCACCGTGTACTCAGTGCACCAGTTGCCCCCTTCAGTGACCCCTAACGTTTGCCTGGATTCTTGCCTTTCATGAGGTGCTCCTGAGTCAGCCCTCCGGATCCCCACGAAACCCCCAAGTGGCAGACCAAGCCCTCAGTGTTATCCCTACTTTAAACATGAGGATCTGAGTTCTGAAAAGCTTGCTGGAGCTGCCTGCAGGCCCCACAGCTTGTTAGCGGTGACACTGTGACTAGGACCCAGTTCTTCTCACTCAGATGGGGGCAACCCACATGAAAAAGGCCTGCAGATTTTTATTTGCATGCGGACAACTCTATCACGCTGTCTGGGATGCCTTCCCAAATTTCTATCATCTCCCTCATCAAACTAAACATTTTTTTACAATATCAGTTAACTTTTGACAAATGATTGCTATGCGTCAGACACTGGACTGTTTTACGTACATTGTTCTTTTACTCCTCGCTGCTCTCTGAGACTCAGAGAGATTAATGAACTTCCCCAAGTTCACCCAGCTAACAAATGGCAGAGTTGGAAGTCAAACCCAGGTTTTCAACAACCACACGTTGCAATCCGCTCCCAGTGGTGAAGACAGCTTGGTCCTTATCCCTCCCCTTTCTGAAGCCCAGACTCTGAGGGGCTCTGACCCTGGACTCCTGAGCGCTGGGTTCTCTGTGTTCACGGCTGAGCCCTTTGACCCACTCCTCCTCCTCTTCCTCCAGCTCCTGGCCAAGCCCTAACCTCCTCCTGTCCTCCCACTCCCCCTAAGGCCAGGACCCTTGTCATTTTCATGTTCTCACCCTGAAGCAAAAGCAGGCTGCAACCCTTCCACCCCGAGGCGGGGTAAGAGCTCAGAGTCCTGAGCTGCAACATTATTTCACTTTAACTTGTCCTGTCTTTTCTTTCAAATGACCCTTATTCATCACTCTCTGAGCCTGCCCCTCAGCCTGATGCATAAGGCTCAGCAGCTGTCTTCTAATGACCCATTCTTGGACTTCTTCAGAGAGGGACTTGTTTTTCAAGCCACCATTACAGCCCGACCCGGGCTCCCCCAGCCCTCAGGTCGCAGAGTTCAGTGCCGAGCCTACCGCAGCTCTCAACCACCGGTTGCTTGATGGAGACATATCTGCCCCCGGGACGGCTCTAAAGGCAGCACACATCAGTTAACAGTTTCTTCTTACTTCTTTTTCCAAGGTAGGACTTGAACTGGTGAAGGGGAGAACACGTAATCTTCTGCTTCTGTCTCAAAAGAACAAATGCTTCTTCCAGTAAAGTCGTCAGTCCTGAAATATGCAGGAAGGAGGTGGAATTTCTCCCACTCCTAATTCAGATCCCACCGTTGGCGGCTGGAGAAGGGGACAGGGAAGTCGAAGTGGATTGAAAAGGCATAACACCCTAGCGTCTGGGGTAAAGAAAGTCTTACTTGATTAGAAAACATTTACATTAGCGCTCCCTCTACTCTCTGTTCAAGTGACTTGCATACTCAGTTGCACAAGCCTTTGAATTCATCTGGACCTTTCTCTCAGGCAAAATTCCATGTAATTCTCCTTGAGATGAATGATGTTGCCTTATTTATTCCCCTTATTATCTTGTCTAGCTTAACCATCCCTCCCTCCTTATGGTTCCTGGTCCGCTCCCATCATAATCCTCAGGGAGGGAATTAGCATGTGGAAATTGGGGATGGGTGGGGAGGCTGACAATTAGTTAGAAAAGAAGCAGCAAAGGAAGAAGAGGAAGGTTGGGGATGCTGCTGGCAGAGCCAGGAAACAGCGCTCCCTGTCAGACAAGAGCTATTCCTGAGGGTGCCAAGGCTAACGGACTATTTTCTTTGGAAGTATGTTGTACTAATACTAATGGACTATTTCTTACTGAACATGGTTTCCTGATATACTCTAAAAGAACACATTAAGAAGGACTGATCTCACACGTCACAATTTACGTTTCCATCCTGAAGCATTTGTGGTTCTCTAAGGCACTCTTTGTAAGGCACAGAGACGCGCAGTCAACACTTAACATCTACTAGTACTGCTCTAAGCACTAGCACCTACTTACCTAATTCAATTCTAGAAGCAATTCATCCTTATAGCGGGAGAGTTGGCAAGACTGACTAGTTGTTGGGTAAGCCATTTCCTTCTCTCCTGGGCACACAGCTGGACTACATTTCCCAGCTTCCCTTGCGATTAACCGGGTGCAACCATGTGACTGGGTTCTGCCTAATGGAATGTGGGCAAAAGGCATGTGGGTCATTTCCTGGCCTGGCCCATAAAACTATGCAAACACAAACACTCTCTTCTTTCCCCATCTTTTAGCCAAATGGGGAGGACTCCAAGGACCCTGGAGTGGAGAGGGTTGAGAAAGCCACAAGACGGAGGGATCCTGAGTCCCTGAGTCACAGGTTGGAGGAGAGCTGTGCAGAAAAGCCACCTGACCAGGAACACCCCCACCGGACTATTGTATGAGTAACAGACACACTCTTATCATGTTAAACTACCAAAATTTTGGTTACAGCAGTTAGCCTACTCTGACTAGTACATTCCCCATTCTGTAGATTAGGGAATTGAGACTCAAAGAATTTATGTGACTTCACAAGGTCAGTTGGCTGTTAAATGGCAGAGCTGGGATTCACAGCCAGGTTTTCTGACTAAAACCAGTGCTTTTGTCACTATCCGAAGCTGCTTCATAATGGCTTCTGCCACTACCTTCAAAGAAGCAGCAAATCTGCTAAGACAAGCAATCATTTTACACAAATGCGTGTACAGCTCATTGATGCTGCCCTAATTCGGACCTCAGTGAAGATGGCGCTGGGGGAAAAGAGACTGAGAGCAGGGAGGTAGACAGGGGCAGGTCCTGGGCACAATACGGGAGGAGATGCTTTCAGGTCACCTTTGAGGACCTCAAAGGAGCCTTAGCCAACATGAGCAACAGAGTTAGCCTTGAGAGGTCAGCAACAAAGGTAGGATGGCTGCACTGTGCTCACATTAAGAAAAGGGGGACAGCGTGCGGCTCCTGGAAGGAAGGAAGCACTAAACATGCAAGGAAGAATCCTTGGAAACTCATTAGAAACAGCCAGCACATCAGCCCACTATCCTTCCTCTGCTGGAAATTCTTCAGTCGCTTCCCAGTGATGACGGTATAAAGTCCAGCTCCTTAACTGCACACAAGGTCCACCACGGTCTGCCCATTCTTACCTATCCAGCCTCAATTCTCTTCCTTAAGGATGGCACAGGAAGAGTGTGGGGAAAGCACCTTATGCTTCAACAGTTTAGACCACCCTGACTCCCAGAGCGCACTATGCTGCCCAGGAACTTACAAACGCGGTTCCTTCTGCATAGCCCCCATCCCCAGTCCTAGCCCCTTTAAAACTCACGCCAGGTGCCATCTCTTTCTCCAGCCTGGGATCGACGCCCCTCCTCTGGAGCCCCACAGTCTCCTTTGCACGCCTACGTTACAGTGCTCGTCAGATTGCATTGCAATTGTTCATTCTTGCTTCCTAACGCACTAGGTATTGTGAGCCTCTGATCTCCCAGCACCTAGCAGAGCACACGGAACACAGCAAGACCTCAGCAAATGCAAGGTGAGTGCACGGGTAGATGATTGAAGAGCAGAATCCTGAAGAAAAGTCACTAGGCAACGTAGTAGGCAGAATTACTCGCCGGAACCACCCGCCGGACACGCCAAAATCACCGGCCGGCTACGCCAGAACCACTCGTGTGTCCACAAGCCCCCCAGTGTGTCCACATCCTAATCCGTGTGGCCTGCAACTGTGAAATGTTACAGGCAAAATGGAATTAAGGCTGCTGATGAACCCACCTTGAGAGAGAGATGATCCTGGAGCATCCCATGGGCCCAATGCAGTTACAAGGATCTTTAAAAGATGCAAGGAGGAGGCAGAGCAGTCAGTGGCAGAGTGACGCCGCGTGAGAAAGACTCGACCAGCCGCTGCTAACTTCGAAGACGGAAGAGGGCCACAAGCCAAAGAATGAGGCAGCTTCTAGAAGCCAGATAAAGCAACAGAAACAGAAACAAACAAACATAAAAGAACAAATGTTCCCCCCAGAATTTCCAGAAAGGAACACAGCCCTGCCAACACCTTGATTTTAGCCCGATGAGACCCATTTCAGGCTTCCGGCCTCCAGAGCTGTAAGCTAACATATCTATTTGTTTTAGGCCACTTTTTGTGGTAATTTGTTACATATACTAGAGAAACCAAATACAGGCACTTTTAAACTGCATGCGAAGAAGTTCCTGAGGAGAAAACTGCTTTGCGTTCTTCCACGTTGACGGAACATCTGTGCACAAAGCGCTCTGCTAAGATACGGAGGGAGCCAGAGCTGCACTGGCACATCTTGGCCTTGGGCTCTATTCTTCCAGGGAATTTGGGGGTAGGGTGGGTTGGAGCAGGTGATGACCTGCCACTAGAAGACATCAGAAAGCTTTGAAAGAGGGGGGAGCTAAAAGGAGGGAGGAAATAGAACCGGAACTGGTCACTGAGCGGGTCTGTCCTTGCAAACGGGGACACAGGAAACCTACCTAAGGAGGCCCCTCGCCACACGGCAGCAGAAGGGGCCTTTGCAGCAGCTGTGCCGTGTGGCCTCTGGACCAGGCTGCCCTGGGAACCCAGAGCTCCGTAGGTATGGAAAAGAGCTGTCCTTGGTGACAACTCGATGTAAGAAAAGAAAATGAGACTTACAGAACGCTAAAGCCGGACGTCACTCTTATCCAGTTCCCTCATTTGACAGATGAAATGACCCGGGTTCAGAGAGCAAGAAACCACCCCACTGGAGAGCCTTCTTGACCTCTCGCCCAGCAGGTCGAACCCTCCTCCCGCAGCCTGGTTCAGGCCTCTGTGGCAGTCCTCATCACAGGCGTCACAGCGCGCATGTGGCTGCCTAATTTCATAGCACTATTTCGTGAAGGCAGGAGCTAACTCTCATATATTTTTTTCATTCCCCTTAACAGTGACTAATACAGCGTGATTGAAAAGTAAATTTTTGTCAAATGGATTAATGTAAGATCCTGACAGGGAATATCAGACTAGCAGAGACTTCCCAAATCAAGGTACCAGGGAAAAGAGAGAAATTAGTGGCAATTTTTCTTCAATAATATTTATTACTTTTATAGTCTAAAAGAAAGTTGTGTTTTAACAACAAAAGTAATTCAATTCCATGTTTTTTGCTTATTTCAAAGCCTATATTTTCCCGTTCTGCTATACTCTTAGAAACCCAGGTTGCAGTCCACATTCAGTCATTTTCCAGTTATGTGACCAGGAAATTGATCTCTGAGGGCCTTAGTTTCCTCATCTGGAAAGCATGGATAATATAACTTCCTTTGTTAGCTTGTTTGCGCAGGCCCCATTGCCCAGAGCACAGGAGATTCTCAAAAGACAACAATGGCAGTGAGCACCCCCTGGTCACGGTGCCTCCCTTTGATCTCAGCTCTGAAACACTGACCCACATCATTACAAAACAGCGCCAGCCCTTTGGGCTCCCTCCCCACACACCCTGGGAGAACAGAACTCTGTTCTCACATGCCTCCGCCCGCCTTCTTCCTTCTCAGAGGAGCACCTGAGCTGTGCTGGTAAGCTGAAGGAGTACTCCGCTCCACCCAAACCCTGGGCCTGGAAGAGCCTCACCAACCCCATTGTTCTACACAGCTGTGACAAAGGCTGTGCTCACTCTCTTCCATCTTTCGGAAGATGACATCTCTAAATCCATAAATAATGGACTAGGGGAAAAAAGCTGGATTTCTATATAAAATATTAAATTAAAAAATCAAGGTACAACTGTACAAAGTATGGTCCTAATTTTATAAGATGGATAAATATATTCAGACACACAGATTTAAAGAAAAATGACAAGAAGGAAATAAAGAGAAATCTTTATAACCTCAAAGTGGTAAAATTATGCATGCTTTTAATTAATTTATTTATTTGCTTATTTTTGCCTTTATATGATTGGGAAGTTTTTACAATGAAAAATAAAACGTAAGTAGCATTTATTCGTTTCTCTATGCATTTCTTAGGGAGAAGACGGTATGGAAGCCGTCTCTGTTGGCCGCCATGTTCCTTTGGGCCCAGCACTGCCTCTCCCCCAGGGCTCACCCTCATCTCTTCCTCACCCTTTCATTCCATCCAGGCAAGCTGGTTTTTGGCTGTCTGCTCCCAGTTCCACGTCTCTGTTCACTTGTAGCCACATCCTTGGGACAGCCTCAGGCCTCTTGAGCAGGAAGAGTCCACTTCTCCTCACTCACCGCCTCCAATCCCACCTTTGTCAGGAAGCCTTCAAGCCTGAAGCATGAACCCAGAAACTTCTCCACACCCCTGCCCAGCCCTGTTAGCCCCGTCCTGCTTGCCAGGGGCCCAGCTGCGCTTTCTGCATCATTCAACTTGATTCGACCAAGCATCAGACAAGTAGAAGTGAAAGTTAGGACCGAAGGTGGGGAGGGCGGGAAAATGGTTGAAAACCAGAGGAGCAGGACTAAGTCTGCATCACCTCGGTGTGTGTAGATCACACATCTGGCAGCTACAAAGTCTCATAAGGCAACAGTGAAGAGAGCTTCAAATGGTCCTTTCCCTCTTTTCTCTAACCCCTGTCATAGAAAGCAAGAGAATGTGTATCAGAAAGAGACGAAACAGGTTTCCTTTCTGCGAGGACATATACTCTCCAAAGAAAAACCCTGCATCACGAGGTCCCCTCCGGACCAGAGAGAGAAAACAGCCGGTCTCAAGGTGAGCAGAGCCGTGTCCCCAGCGCCACCTGCAGGAGCTCATTGACCTTGGCCTCTCCATTCTCTGACTCATGGATTTAATTAAACTCTCTCTCTCTGGCTATGTGTATTTTAATGTACTGTTTTTTTAAATTCCAGCTGTGGTTTTAGAATTGACTTGCATCCCCAGTCCAGAGGCCCATTTATAATCACAAACATCAGGAGTATGGTGACAGAGTTGAAGGTATTACTTATGAAAATAACATTATGAGAATCCCTGACTCACTATAAACTTTTCTTTTTCAAAACTTGGGGTATTTGTCTCTCTTCTTGTTGCTATTTCAAGGAAAAGCTCTGCCAAGTGGAGTTTTTCCATATTTGACCTGAAGCGGGACAGGGGGGGAGGGGGTCGCGGTTAGAAATTGATCCTTGTTATAACATTGGTGCCAACAGTTGGCCTGGAATAAGTGTTCACAGCTAGATTTTCAAATTCCAGTAACAGGGAGCCCATAATGAAAAGACTCCTACAAATCTCTCTCTCGGAGGCCTCTGGCCAAGAAGAGCCAGAAACTTTGATCTTTTCTGGACCCAAAAGCATCTAGGGATGGAATAGAGACAGACAAGAGAGCTGACAAAGAGCTCAGCTGGGTGCACTTATTCAAATCACGTCTGAGATGCAGTCTCTCCACTACTGGATTTGCCAGCCGCTCCAGCCCAGGGCCAGGGCAAGCTGGCTTTCAGAACAGTTGCCTGTTTATTCTACCATATTGAGTTCAGGGAGTGACCAGCCAACTGGTCTATTTGCCTAAAGAGGCCCAACCCAACCACAGCTACCCTCCCGCAGGCATCTTGGCTGCTCTCCTAAGAACCTCCCTTCCTTGCCTTTTGGATGGAACTGGTCCTAGACTGCTTTTATTTTTCCAAACCCCTCTGTGTATAAACAGAATATTTGGAAAAGCTCAAGATGGCCAGGGGTCTGCCACGTTGACCATTGATTCTCACTAGGAGAGCAGAGTTGGGTACCATCAGTGGAACTGCTTCTGCCCAGGCTCTGGACCCAGCCCAGAACAGCTGACAGCTGAATCCTCTCTCTCTCTCTCTCTCTCTCTCTCTATCTCAACCTGGCTACAAACAGTTTACACCAGTGGGAGTGAAGTAGAAAAGATGCCTTCACTTTTTAAGGATGTTTCTTATCAGAGTCTTAAGAAATCTTCCCTGCTCCCAAAGAGTTCAAGGAAGAAAATGGAGTCTCATAGGTGGGGACCTTACTCCCTTTATAGAGCTCTTCTCAGGATCCTTAGGCCTACGGTAGGACCCCAAAGAAGAACCCTCCTTAGAAAACAGCCTGTCCATGATGACAAGTCCATTAGGCAGTGTTCATCAGTAAAGACCTCCTATTGCTCACTGCTGACTGAACAGAAAGAAGTGCAAGAGGAGCTTATCTCATTGATCAATAGCAGCCAGTGCCGGCTCCACTGGAGCTGAGTTAATCCCGGAGGCACAGGTCCTAACATCTGAGGATAGAGAAAAGGAAGCCTCAGGCACAGTGAGAAAGCCAGAGCTCTTCCTCAGGGAGGGGAATGAAAGCAGTGGCAGCCACAGACAGAGGCCTCTTCTCCGGGCTTTTTCACAGCCATCCCTGCCTTACCCATCAACATTTTCACACTGAGCATCTACCACAATTGACAGAGTTTCCAGAGGGCTACCCGGCACCATGGGGCCCTCCTGCAGCAGCTGTTAGAGGCCAGAATCATCCCCTGTGCACGCTGCCCCTTCTGTCACCCGGCAGGAGCTGCTGTCCTATGGACTCAGTCCTAGGGCACGTGGGTCCCACTGCTGACACTGCTGGGCACCGCAGCCACACCCATCCTGCAGTGTCCTCCATCACCCAAACTGGCCTTGCAGCCACCAGCCCTGTTGCCGCCAAGCCAGTGCTTTTCTGCCCCTCGGTCCACCTCCCCTGTACCCTAATCCATGCTGGGCAACTTGGGAGCAAAGTATTCCAGCCCAGGGGGGCAAAGCAAAGACTGGCAGGTCACCAGCCCCCAGAGCAGCAGCCATGCCCAGCACCCAGCGTTGGGCTCCAACTGGGGAGGAGAAACCCACGTGAGAGTGGTAGGACCCAAGGCTGAGAATGCAGAGCACCTCTGCGCAAAGCTTCTGTACCGCAGAAGCTGCAACTCCCTGCACCCTGTGGTGATCTGGGAGGGAAGATTCCAGCAGGCAGGGAGGGGACCGCACCACAGGGCTGGAGTAGGGACTTTGGAAAGAAAGAGGTTCAACGGATTATGGTGCTAGAGGTTTGAGCTACTCTTGATTCCTTTCATTCCCATTGTTATTGCACCCACAGTCCTAGCTTTTCCTCCATGGATCAGAGGAAAGTGGGGAAGTACCTGTTCTCCACCCCTACTTCAGTAAACCCATCAGCAGCAGAACTCTCTGGCCCTGGAGAGAAGCTCCTGAAGATTAAAAAGTCCCTGGGAACTAATTGTTGAAGATTGTCACAATCGTGAGAACCCCTGTGTCCCACCCCGTAGGGTCCCACCAGACACTGTCTGGGCTGCTGTCCACCCAGCCACAGCTCTCACAGCCAACGTGGCACGTGCACACACAGACACAAGAAGAAAAGACTGCCTGGGAACTCATTTTGTTAAAGGCTATTTTTCGTTTTTAAATGATACTTGGAAAATTTGTGATGACATGGATGGAGCTGGGGAACATCTTGTGGTTGGTACGTCCAGTCGATTCCCACTCCCAGCGATCCTGTGCACAGCACAGCAGAACCCTGCCTGGTCTTTTCGCATCATCCTCTCACCTTCTGGTGCTGTATCAGAAAATGCTCCACTGCTGTTCATAGGGTTTTCATGGCCAACGTTTTCAGAAGTGGGTGGCCAGGTCCTTCTTCCCACTAGAGAACATTATGCTAAGTGAAATAAGCCAGACAGAAAAGCAAATACTGTGTGATCTCACTTATATGTGGAATCTAAAAATAGTGAAACTCACAGAAGCAGAGAGTAGAACAGTGTTTGCCAGGAGTCAGGGGAGGGAGAAATGGGGAGGTGATGGTCAAAGGGTACAAGTTTTAGTTATGAAGATGAGTAAGTTCTTGAACAATACAGCATAGTGCCTTTAGGTAACAATGCTATATTGTATAGTTAAAAGCTGGCTCAGAGGTAAACCTACAAGAAGTTTGCTTACTACAAAAATTAATAATAATAAAGGGAGCAAGAGAGAACTTAGAGGGTAATGCCTGTCCCTACAACTTTGATGGTTGTAATGGTTTCACAAAAATAAGCTTATCCCCAGACTCATCAAGTTGTGCATGTTAATAATGTGCAGCTTTTCACATGTCAATTATACCTCAATAAAGTGATTTTAAAAAAAAACTTCCAAAAAAATAGAAAAAGAACAAAATTTTAAAAAAGAAAACCTGGAAGAAATCTGTCTGATTGATCGTTTAATGGAAACCCGGAGCAATACACCGAGGGAGACCACCAGGAGGTTTCAACAATGTTAGGACATATTCCCAATGGTTTCCCCACAGATATTGTCTTTGGGATTCAGGAACAAAAACCAAAAGCCACTGCAGTGTGTTCCTTTTTTTTCTTTTTCTCTTTCTTTTAAACTTTTTTTTTTTTTTACCTTGAAACCCTAAGATGAGACAGTCCAAACTGACGTACAAGATGGAGCTGGAAGATCAGCCCCCCAGGCCTGAGGGCACTCAAACTGTTCCTGGGGAAGAGCAAAGAACAGGTATGACTGGCACTGCTGCTAACGATGCGACCAGACTCAAGCCGGAAGGACGCCTGGCGGCTGGAGTGCACAAGGATGAAAGGAAAGTCGGGTGCTGTACCACACACACCACGGGAACGGGGACTGTGAGAAGCACGAGCCAAGGTAAACTGGAAATTGTAAGGCAAGACAGGGGACGTTTCAACATTGCAGTGCTTGGCGTTAGTGAACTAAAATGGACGGAAATGGGACACTGTCAGACAATGACAAACTTTGGAAATGACAAACTCAGAAGAAACAGAGTGGCTCTATTGCTGAGGCATGATGTAGCTCAGGCTACACTATATGATATTATACAATATATAATAATTCAGTCAGGGGCTATGATGCAAGGTCTGACCAAACAGTATCAATCAGGCTTCTGGGAAAACCTATTAACATAACCATCATCCAAGTCTATGCTCCAACTACAGATGCTGGAGAAGATGAAACTGAAAGTTTTTATGCAAGTATCCAGGAAGAAATTGATCATACATCCAAACAAGACATGTTGATAATTGTAAGTGACTGGAACACAAAAGTAGGAAATAAAGCAGAATCAAACGTCATTGGAAAATTTGGACGAGGGGTCAGAAATGAAGCAGGAGACCAGCTCATGGATTTCTGCAAGGCCAACAATCTGTCCATTGCAAATTCATGCTTCAAACAGAAGACTGTCTACATAGATTTCACCAGATACCAATATAGACCATAACTGGAAGCAGGAGCTGGAGAAGCTATATTCTCTCTGCCAAAACAAGACCGGGAGCAGATTACGGTACTGACTACGAACTGTTCATTTCAAACATCAGTGTAAAGCTGAAGGAGAGCACAAGAACTGTAGTGCCAAAATCTCACGTAAACAACACTCCTGATGAATTTAAAGTTCACATGAAAACAGATTGGCACTGTGAGACTTCATTAACCGAGAACCAAAAGAACTACGGACTGAAACCAGAAATGTCATTAAGGAAGAACATGAAAAGGCAACCCCCGGAGTAAAAAGAAAAGAAAAATTGAGATCGATGACAGAAGGAACACTAAAAATTCTTAGGAGAGGCAAGAAGCAAAAGTAAAAGGTGACAAAGGCAGGGTTAGAATCCTGAACACAGTTTTTCAGCACCTGTTACATGGAGATAAAGAAAACCACTATAATGGCCGACGCAAAGGGATGGAAGAAAACAAGAGGAAGAACGAGAGGTCTCTTTCAGAAGATTCAAGAAGTCAAAGGCGAATGCTGAACGGCCAAGAGGGAAGCAGACTACCTGATCAGGAGAAAACAGGGGAAGGTGGAAACCCTGTCCTGAAGGTCTATACAGAAGGCACGATGGATGACAGATGCCTTTGAATAAGACTCCTCTGAGGAAGAACCCGTAATTCTAGAAAGTGAAGGGAAAGCTGCCCTGAAAGCACTGGGAAGAAATAAGTCACCAGGGTAGATGGGATGTTGATAGAATTATGTCAAGTCACAGAGACTGAATCTGTCACAGTGCTAACAAGAATATGCCAAGAAATACAGAAAACAAAACAATGGCCAACAGACTGGAAACGCTCAGTATACATCCTGATCCCCAGGAAAGGAGATGCGAAGGAGTGCAGCAGCCATGGGGCCATCGCTCTGACTTCCTGTGCAAGAAAAGTGATGCTCGAGGTGCTGCAAAGGCTTTGACCTCAGATGGAGCAAGAAGTGCCTTTTGTCCAAGCTGGATTTCAACAAGGGAGAGGCACACGACGCCTAACTGTGGTTACTCCTTGGCTGCTGGAGCGCTCCCAAGGGTTTCAGAAGGTTAGTCCATGCTTCACAGACGACAGGAAAGCCCTTGACTGTGTGGATAATGAAAAGCTCTGGGCTGCTCTGAAAGGAAGGGGCGTGCCTCAGCACTTGACTGTCCTGATGCCTAACCTGTACTATGGACAAGAAGCCACTGTCAGGACAGGCTATGGAGAGACAGATGGATTCCTAGAGGCAAAGGTGTCAGAGAAGGGTGCATTTTATTCCCCCATCTGTTTAATCTCTACGCAGAACATAGCATACGAAAAACGGGGCTAGACTCAGATGAAGGAGCGGAAATTGGAAATTGGCAAAAGACATAATCAACAATCTAAAATATGCAATGACATCATCTTACTGGCAGCAAGTAGCAATGACTTGAAATGACTTCTGATGAAAGTGAAAGAAGAGAGAGCCAAAGCAGGCCTGCATTTGAACATCAAGAAGATGAAGATCACGACCACAGAACTACGCAGCTTAACGTAGACAAGGAAGACACGGAAACTGTTAAAGACTTTGTTCGCCTTGGTTCAGTCATGAATTTAAATGGAGACTGCAGCCAAAAAATCAAGAGAAGATTGACACTCGAAAGGGCCGCAATAAAGAATTAGGAAAGATCATCGAGTGTAAGGAAGGGTCATTAGAGACCAAAGCCAAGGTTGTCCACACCTCGTATTCCCAATCACTGTGTACGGGTGTGAAAGCTGGACAGTGAAGAAGGCTGAGAGGAAAACAGTGTATCCATTTGAAATGTGGTGCTGGAGGAGAGCTCTGCAGATGCCCTGGACTGCCAGGAAGACGAACGACTGGGTCCCAGAGCAAATTACGCCTCAACTGCCACTGGAGGCAAAAATGATAACACTGAAGCTGTCTACTTTGGACACAACATGAGACGGCAGGATTCTCTGGAAAAGACAATAATGCTGGGCAAAGTAGAGGCAGCAGGAAAAGAGGAAGAGCAAATGTGAGATGGACTGACTCCACAGAGGAAGCCACGGGCATGAGTCCCCAGGAGCTGAGCAGGGCTGCTGACGACAGGGCACTGTGGACATCACTCGTTCATAAGCTCGCCAGAAGTCAGAGCTAACTTGACGGCATGTAATGACAACAACAATACTTAGAAAAACTCTAGTCTATAGCAAATATTCAAACACTAGAAAATGCCAGCAAACGTTACTGTCTAGTATTCAAATAACGTAATATTTGGCTCTCCTGTTAAGAGGTTAATTAGATTAACAGCACTAGTCAGAATCATATGTTGAAATTGTCAATTTAAGGACTTACTTTGCTCCCAAAACTTGTTACTTTTTGGAACACCATTCATAAGATTTGTATAAAGTACACTAGACATAAAAACTTAATATGTATTTTTTATTTGCAACAATTGCTCACCAGGAGAGGAAAAGTCACAAATACACACTTACAACACAGCTGTTGCTATATGCATGACCGACTGAGTAGAGTGTGACTGCCATTTTTCTGCAGGTTCCTCTCCTAGTTTTAGAAAATATCACCCTCAACCTCGTACTCTCTGTGTGTGTCCGTTTCCTGTTCTTGCATTTCATTGGACATCAGTGGATTCCTTCAAACCAGTAACATCTCTGTGTTACTTGCAAAGCTTTAATTCTCACAGAATTATAGAACTTTTCCCGTTTTCCTCATTTTTCAAGTAATTTTTCTTGGAATTTGAATTTGTAAAAACACAGAAATTTCCCCAGCAATGCTGGGAAGGAGTTCTCCTATGAAACACCCGTCAAGATGTGCTGCAGGCCCGTGGGGAAGGCCCCCCGCCGGCGCTCTGGAAGGAGCAGCAGGGAGCTTGATGCAGGAGGAATATCGGGGACCTGGGGCTACAGCCAGCCCAAAGCACCTGTGCGATCAGGAGAGCATCAACTCATCTCCTTCACTCCAGCCTTGGCTAGAGAATGTATTGGAAGCAGAAGCCAACAGCCTCACTCAGTAGTTAACGAAGAACCTTTAGAGAGTGGAGGAAGATTGACAAGGCGCTTGGAGAAGACAAGAGAGAGAGAGAAGGAAAATATTAGGGAATATCGACACATCTGTTTTTCATCAATGAAGGTTGAAGCTATACGTATTTCTCCTCTTGTTGTCATAAAGTTGAGTTTCTGCCTAGGTCTTTTTGCTAAGGAGGCCAAACAGCTTTCCAGTAACATTGAGAGATTTGTGTTTTTTAGTTCCAAGGATAGTAGACTTGTGACCTGGAGACAAGTTTACTCCCTGAAACTACACTTGTTAAAATGTTTGCAGGAGAAAAGTGTGTTTGTTAAAATTGTAAGTTAACAACTTAAAGTCATGAGAGGTTGATTTTATCCACCAATTCCAGCGATAACTACTCACCTGACAGTACTGGCCTAACTCTATTTCACTTAATCTCTATAAAATGATCTACAAATTTCCTCAGAATTAGAAAATTAGCTAAAAGCACAATTCTTACTGTAAAAATGGATTACAAGTACAATAAAGGGACTCTATAAGAGATTAACTTTTAAACAGCTAGAATCTCAATTTGTTATGACACAGCCCTCAGCCCTTCCTCTCTTAAATTTTGCACAAATGAGGAAGTTCCTCACCCTAAAGGTAGCATCGGGCTGCTCTAGCCTGGTGTGGATGATGCTTGGGGCTGGAGAAAAGGGACAACCAGGGACATGATGGCATCACCCCGGTCTCTAGGCCCATCTCCCTCTGGAAAAGTGCCAGAATCCTAGAGAAGCAGCTGCAATAAGGAGAGGATACAAGCTGGATCCTGGGGTTTCTGTGGGAACTTGGGGGAACCAAGCAGAGCCAACGGTAACTTTAGCTCTGGACGGGTGCCATGAAAAGAGGAAACTAGCCTGCCCCTTCAGGGCCAATGAGAGGAGAGAAGTGGGGGGTCTCAGGCTGCTTGTAGGCATGGCTTCTCCTCCTGGCCCCAGAAGGAGCAAATCAGGGATGGCCATCAGGAAACCCAGAGGTAATGTGGGATAGGGAGAGAAATGGACACTGGGAGACACCCCAGGGATTCTCACCATGTGAGCAGAGGGAAGGAACTGGCAGGACCATGGTCCCAGATATTCAACTCATGGGGGCAAACACAGAATTACTTCTCTGTTGGCGTTTTACAACCCCTTGTTCTCCAAGATCATTGACTAGTTAATGCTTGTCATATTCGCTGTTGTTTACAAGGTAACTTCAACTTACAGTAGATCTGCAATGTTCCAAAAAATGAGAGAGAGAGGAGTCAGTGAGCAGTTAACTTGGTTACCAAGGGAACCGTTTCCTGACTGGACTAAAGTCAGTCGCCGAGAGGACCTTCTCCTGTCCTGCCCAGGGCAGGGTGCAAGAGGACAGCGACCAGAGAAGCAGAATGCCACTTTGCACTTTGGACAAGTAACAGGCAGGTAAGGGATGGGTGGTTTCAGGGCCAAGGAAGCACATCGACACCTTCCTTGTCACAACTAACAGGCCGCCCTGCAGATCAGAGCAGCTGGAGGAAGCTTAGTACCTCTGGGGAAAAGGGCGAGCCCGAGGCGCTTTCTGCCATCCTAACCATGACTGGGAGGGAACCACAGGTTTCTTAAAGAGTAAGGAACACCAGCTTAGATTAAGTAGCTAGTGCTGATGGCTGCTGTTTAGCAGGAAGAGATATTAATGTACATCTAGACAGGCATTTTTTGTTTGATCTTGTTTTAAATCTTTTTATTTTGATACAGTCTCAGACTTCCAGAAAAGTTGCAAACACAGTACAGAGAATCCTTGTATACCCTTCACCCTTCAGCCAGAGTCACTTCACCACATTTGTTTTACCATTTCCTGCTCCATCCACCTGTCTGCTCCATCCGTCTGTCTCTGTTCGCCCATCTGTCCATCCATCCATCCACTGCTCTGTCTGTCCATGTCTGTCCATCTATCTACCTATCTTTCTATCTACTTACCTATCTATCTAATCTCAGAGATAATGTCCCATCCCCCACTCCACCCAGTGTGTATTTTGTAAAATCAAGGACATTCTCATATTCTTATATATCCAGACTACAATGATCAAAATCAGAAAAATAACATTGATACAGTCCTATTGTCTAATCAACAAACCTTATTTAAATTTCTACAGTTGTCCCCTGCTGTCCTTAATAACCAAAGGAAAAAAACTTCCCCTCAGGGCTAGATTCCAAACCGGGCTCACCCACTGCACTTAGCTGTCGTGTCTCTAGTCTCCTTTAGTCTGGGGCAGTTCCTCAGTCACTTCTTTGTCTTTTATGACTTTGACATTCTTGAAGCATACAGACCATTCTATTTCGAAGAGTGCCCCTCAATTTGGGTTTAATTGATGTTTGCTCAAGATTATAGACTCAGGTTCTGTATTTGGGGCAGGAACACTGTAGCAACGATGTATTCTTCTCAGTGTGTCATATCAGGAGGCACGTGATGTCCAATTGTCCAGTAACTGGTGATGTTAATGTTCATCACTGGTTAGGATGTTATCTGCCAGTTTTCTCCACCATGAAACTACATTTTCCCTTTGTAGTTAATAAATATCTTCTGGGAGTTATTGTGATGCTATGAGTACACCCTGTTTCGCATCAGCCATTAGTTTTAACATCCATTGATGATTCCTGCCTGAAACAATTTTAACTATGTTGAATATGCTGAATAACTTTCTAATTCCATAATTCTTCCTGCATTTTTCAGTTGGCATTCTACTATGAAAAAGAGCTTTCCCTTCTCTCTACCTGTCTATTCATTCATCTATCCATCAATTCATTTATTGGTATGGACTCACAGATTCTTATTTTATTTTATGACTTATAATGCATATAATGAAATCATTATTTATTTTAATGTTCAAATTGTCCTAGAATTGGCCAGTGGGAGCCCTTTGAACCTGGCTGCTGTAGTTTATGACATGCTATAATTCTTTGAGCAGTTCTTTATTTTCCAGCATAGAAAAATGTGCCAGCCCCTCAGCCTTAAAATCAGCTCTTTCTCCGAGGATCCCTAATTCTTTTTAATGGAAAATATTTACAAACCAAGGTCTGAATGCTGGATGCTGACTGTGCTCAGAGTGAGTGTGCATTCATCTAAAACAGAGAAATATAGTTAGGTCACTTGCTTTTGTTTGGACTCTATTTTGAGTTTCCCTCTATCCTTCTTGGTTTTCTGTATTTACGTGTTGAGCATGTGAAATATGACATGGTTCCAAAAGCTTAAATTATAGAAAAAAATGTATATTTTCAGAGACGTCCCGCTGCATCACTTCTATCCTGTTACTATCCCCAATCCTTTGTACCCTAGTCCCCACCACTAACATCTATTGGTAACCAATCTCATTAGTTTCTGGTTTATCCTTATGTGCCATTTTGCAGAAATGAATAGATACATATATATTTTCCCCTCATTTCTTACCTAAAAGTTACATACCATAGATGCTGTTTTCCTTTTTCCACACTGGAAACCACTCCATATCAGTTCAAAGAAATGCTCCTCATTCTTTTTTATAGCTGCGTAGTACTCCACTGTGTGGATGCATTCAGGCACTCTCTGATGTCTGAGGGTACACTTTGTTTCCAATATCTTACAATTACAATCAATATTGCAAATAATTACTTTGTACATAGTATTTTCTTATTTTGGGGAAGTATAAATTCCTAGAGGTGAAATTACTGGCACGAATAGAAAGTGTACATATAGTATTTTTAGATATTGCCAAAAATCCCTCCAGAAGTAATTTAGACCTGTTTGCATCCCCACCATCAAAGTGCAAGAGTGCCTGTTTCCCACAACTTTGCCAGCAGAATGTACTGGCATACTTTTTAATTCTCAGCAGTTTATGGGAAAAATGATCTTTGTACAATTTTAATTTGCATTTCTCTATGAGTGAGGTTAAATATCTTTTCATATGTTGAAGGATATTGTGTCTTTTGCCCATTTTTCCATTGAGTATACGCTTTTTAAAAAACTTTGCTATGAATCGCATTTTCCCTTCAATTTGCCAGGCAGAAGCTAAAAGTTAGTTATACATCTGCTTAACATTTATCCTGTTCCTTAATTTTCTCATCATAAACTCTTATCTGTGGTAACGTTTTAGTTCTTGATATGGATGTGGTCACTGTGAAGATTTTATCAAGCTGTATACTTATGACTTGCACACTCCTAAATGCTTATTTCAAAAATTCTTAGGCAACTTAATTCTGTGATAAGTTATCAGTGTCTTGCCTGCCTGGTGCCTGAAGGAACCCTAACGATTCCCAGAATTAAACCCAAGTAGCCCTGATGTGAGATTAAGAGGAAAAAGTAGCCATCTGGAGAAGGGGCCCTGTGAGCACATACTTGAAGGGTGAGCCCACCACACACACACACACACACACACACACACAGGGCCATCCCTCCTCCTCTCCCGCCGTAGTGCCCACGCCCACCAACCTCCATGACCTTGTCAAAACTGGCAGCCCTAGACATATCTTCCCAACTCACCAGCTAGGGGAAAGGATTTGTCTAGTGGACAGCAGTTAGGGCTGTGGTTTTAAGTTTTTGCCTAGAATCCCTTCTTTGTGTCCCAGTAAGTGATGCCCTTCTGTTTCAAGCCTCATTTTCTCCATAATTTGCAGGGATAGCAGAAGGAAATAGGTAATCAAGTCTATTAAATGTTATAAGCTACTTAGAGAAAGATTCCGCCGCATCTGGACTTTTCTCCCACTCTCTAAGCTCTGTGCAGAGCTGCGATCAGCAGAGGTGCGTTCTCTCCCACCCTCGGCCTCTGGAATCTCTTCGGGAGAGACTGGGTAATCCAAATAAAATTGCTGTGGGGGGAGGAAGGGAGGGATTTTTTAAAATTACTTGTCTATTGCTGCATCTTTCAAGACAGTCCAGAAAAGAGGAAGTAGAAGCAGCAACACGCTGCCAGAGAATTGGTGCCTCCTAATGGTTGTCATGCTGCCGGGCTGCTGATGACCCAGCCTTTTCCGTGGAGCAGCCCCAGGCAGTCTGAAGATTCTCCGAGCAGATGAGCTGAGGGAGGAGGTGTGGGGCAGATGGCAACGGTAGTCGTCAGGAATGAGACTAAACAGCGTTGGTAGAAGTTAAAGATAAACTTCCATCCTTCTAGTTCTCTCCCCACGTAACAGCAAGATGATGGCGTTTATTTCAAGGAATTTCCAAGAACGGCATTTGACGTATACCATGACCCTCCAAGGGAAGCTGGGGGTGAGGCATCTGACCCCTCCCCAGCGGGGACGACCTGACCAGGCACAGACCTCACCTCCCCACATCCTGTGTGTTGCAGGCTGAAGTCACAGCAAACACACACAGGCATCTTTTCTTTCTCTCACCTTCTCCCACTTTAAGCAGCATTGAGAACAGAGCCCATTCCTGTGGCAAGAACTGGTGTCCCAAATCCAGGCTCTCTGAGGATCGCAGATGTTAGTCTGACCCCCAGTGTCGGACAGTGTACTGTATTGTCCACACTTGTGTGGTGCAGGTCCGCAGCACAAGCCCATAGACGCCTGAGGTGTCCTGCTTCATCTCCAGACATCGTTTAGTGGCTCTGTTTATGACAGCTCTTCCCTGGGTGGGAGGAGAGACAGAGTCAAGGTACTGAAATGCCCTCGTAGTGCATCTCACCTTCCCTGCTCCTACTCGCTCTGCTGTGCTGAGACACGCTTGCCGGGGCCCTCCATCCTCTGCAAGTCAACCAGAGGAGAAAACGAGGCAAAGGGTAAATTAGATCACGCAGTGCCTGCCCTGCCCAGCCCCACAGCAAACTAACAGCAGATCTGGGAGGAAGCGATGCTGTGCTGGGTTCCCACGCTATCAGCCGCCTCTCCTGAAGCACCTGGTCAGTACTGAGTGGCAAGACATGATGCATCTTGAAGAACCATGGCCCTTCTCCACTTGACTTTCCTTTCTGCGTCTTCACCCCCGAGCCCATGAAACCCATCAGGACTCCCCCTCGCTCCTCAGTGCGTCTCTGTTGCGGGACTGCCTGGGAAGGTCCAGCCTGTTTCTCCCCCGCGCAGGGCAGCTCCTGCCTCTCCTGCAATGGGGGCTCCACCAAGGCTTACATTGGGACTATTACGGGCTTTAGAGCTAAAGAGTCTGGGTTGAATCCCTGCTCCACCACAGAGAGGCCTTGGGCAAACCACCTAACTTAAGCCTCAATTTTCTCATCCATAAAATAGGTTTGGAGTCAATATTAGGGTTAAAATGTGGGTTGATGTTTATTGAGCATCTTGTGCTGACGTGAAGGATGTGCAGTACACATGCGTTCGTCTCTGCCGCTCCCCATTCTAACGGGGGAAGAAGGAGCAAAGAGCTCAGGGGGGCTGGAGGTGAGAAGTTTGATTCCGAAAGGGAGAAAAACACTGAATGTTGGTTGAAAAGAAGAGTTTTTCCTCCTTGTCTCCTCGGCTCAACAACTGAAGATCACGCCATCTGTCCCCGCCCTGTCCTCTGCCCGCCCTCCCACGCCCCTCACCCCTCTCTACCCCTTTGCAGGATCACTCACCTGATGGATTTGAGTGCCTGCACGAAGATTTTTCCCTTCATCCAGCCGGGCCTCTGCTATTATCCTCAGAGTTCACGGCCTCCCCTGGGGGCTCTAAAGAGAAGCCCTGACCTCTCAGTTCCTCCGAGCGTTTGCACATCACGCGGGCTGCAGTGCTACATGCAAATCCCTGCTCCCCTCTAACCATCCCGCCCGCCTCCCATCTCGTCCACTCGCAAACTGCCCCCAGCGCCATGCTCCCCCAAATTCGCCCGGCCCTGGCCACACCGTCCCCCCCTCCCCGGGTGTGGCCGCGCAGCGTCGTCGGCCACTCAGGGCGGGTCTCCCGCTTCTTGAACTCCTCCTGTCACCCCCGCGGCGCCTCTCGCCCCGCCTGCAGACCAGAGCTCTCCTGGAGAGGGTCCGCCCAGCCGGCCGGCCTCAGGCCCCTCCGCAGGCCGCCTCAGCAGCTTCACCGCCGACCCCACCCTGGACGCTCGCTGTCGCTCAATGCTTTCGTTTCTCACTTGGTCAAGAGGACCATGCTTCCGGTCAATCTAGCCCCCCACCCGAATGCCACGAGCAATCCTCAGGGCGATGCGTATGCATGGTCTCAAAGGGGCTGCCCTGAGCTTGTCTCTACTGCCAGCAACCCCTGTGCTCTGAGCGCAGCCACCGCGATGCCAAGAAACACTATGCCTGTCTAATATCCTTCTTTTAGCTCTCCCTCTTGGCAGATTCCTTTTCTTTTAACTTTAAATGTATCCAAATGTCCCAATATTAGAGGGGGCAAAACCCTTAACTCTTCTTTTCAACCAACATTCAGTGTTTTTCTCCCTTTCAGAATCAAACTTCTCAAGCAGCGAGGTAATAACAAACAGTGGATACGATTCTGTGTTCGAATTCTGGACATTTACTATGCTGTGTGACCTTGGGAGTATTATTTGACTTCTCTGTGCTTTAGTTACTTCAAAGGTGAAGTAGCTAATGATAATACCCCTCTTATAAGATTTACATAAGGACTAAATTAGATAATATTTAACCAAGTGCCTGGTACATATATGTACTCAATAAATCTTGGCTCTCATAATTTATTGTGGCCTTTTGGGTAGTCGATTCTCTCTCTGCTTCTGTGTGACGTATGCGCTGGCAGTATTCCTTAAGACCTCTTCAGGCCCTTCTCCCGTTTCTTTTACATTGTGCTCATCTGGATCTTATATGTTTTTGGTTTGGTTTTTATTTGGGAGATGTTATCTAGCAGTTTCTAAGGAATTTTTGTTTCTGTTTCTTTTTCTCTTTTATAAAAGGAATACGTGCTCATTTTTTTTAACTTGGAAAACACTTTAAAAATTAGAAGTACTTACAATGTGATAACATTGTCCATACAGTTTTTATATCTTGCTTTTTAAATTTAACATTATATCTTGTGCATTTTCCAATTTCATTAGTTTTTTGAAAATATACTTTTTGAGAATATAATTTGAAGGGCTATATAGTGTTCAGGTCAAGGGATGGACAAAAATCTCTCCTACCGTTGGACATTTAATTTTTCCTAATATTTTGTTGTGATAAATATTAAGATATTTTCTATATTAATCTTGACCTACATTCTATATTATTTCTTAAATTAAGATATTGTCTTAAAAGGGAATTAGTGCCTTAGAAGGGGGCATCGTCAGTTTTGGGGTTTTGATGAGGATCCGGGATTTTCCTACAGAGAGCTGAATTACTTTCTGGAACTCTGCCCGCCAGCAGCGTGTGAGAGTGCTTCCTCAGCGGCGTCTTCCTCTTCCCTTCTGGAGCCCTCACTGTGAGCGCTCCTCCCCTTCTCACTCTCTCTCCCAGAGATGCTCTTTGTGTCCTGAGCCGTCACTCCATCTGGAAGACTTCCAAAAGATGACCTCCACCCAAACTCTCCTTTATTTCAGCTGCATATCAATTAGCAGACATTTGGTCCTGTCCCAAACGTCCATAAGACATTTGATTCACATGAAAAAGCCCTCAATATCTGCTCATATTTGGTCCTCTCCAAAACATCCACGGAGACGTTGGGTCCACGCCAAAAGGTCCTTGATATTTGATCCTGTTCAAAACCATTTGGCATGGACCAAATACATTCGTGGATGTTTTGGACAGGACCAAACGTCTCGCAAGGCTGCAGTTTCTGCCTTCAGCTTTATGCTCCTCATCTCAAAATCCAGATGTCTCCAACAGGTCTTATCTCTTCAATTGGGTCCCTTCTCAGTCACTGGTATTGTCTCTCTTATGGTCTTCAGGGGTCATAAGCTCCTCTGGTTGACTCAAAAAATTGATCATGAAATTGGAAGAAAAGAAAGGGATTACCTAGTCTTACTTGTCTCTCAATTCTGGAAAATACCTTTGGTAACTTTTTAGTAGAGTGAATGTGTGAGTTGTGTCTGCAAAGTAAATAGAGCATCAAAGGGACCCAACATTCAATCGAACATCATTTTCATATCTGAAAGAACTGTGGTCCTAAGAGATAAGATGGATATGAAAGGCTTGGATAGACTCAGTTCACTTAAAACTGACTTAAAATCAGGCAGGACACCATAAGCTACATGACCACCTCCTTCACTAACTTTTGGAGTTCTTGACATAGTGACACAAAAAGACCCAGCCTGGACATCAGAGTGGTGGGCACGATTCCGCTGGTGTCCTGCAGCTCGAGCTCTCACACCTGCCAAAATCCATCCTCTGCCAGCAGCTTGAGGCGCCCGAGAAAGTGACCTTCCAGAATTCTCCTGGAAAGCCAACCTTCAAAATGTTTGAGATGTCATAATTGTTTCTTTAGCGTAAGTAGTAGCTTTCATTCCCAGGAGATTTAGGGTAAAGTATAGATGTTCAGAGAATCAAACACGTAGTATTTGTTAAAGATTCTGTGTTTATTGACTATTTTTAAGTATTGCTATGTTGCAGAAAAATTGTCTTACGGACTAGCTTTGTGACACCAATTTAAAAATGTGTAATTGAATAATTAAATTTGTGATTTTATGTCAAAATTTTACTAGATTCTAAACACTTTTGAAACATTTAAGAGAACCTAAGAATCATTCAATTTAAAGTCAGAAAATTGAGTGCTTAAGAAAGGAAATTTATAAATACAGTCTGTAATGTTTGAGGAAATTTCTTAACTTGTAAAACCCTCTTTAAAGTTGCTAAGAAAGTAGATCTTAAAAGTTCTCAGCACAAGAAAAAAAATTTTTTTGTAACTATGTGTGGTGACGGATGTTAGCTAGACTTATTGTGGTGATCATTTTGCAATATATACATAAATTATGTATATTATGTATACATCACTACTAACATAATACATCAATTATATCTCAATATAAATACATACATACATACATAAAAGACTACAAATAACTTTGTACTCATAAGTTTGATGAAATGGACTAATTCCTTAAAAACCATAAATCACCAAAATACAATCGGCATAATCAACTAAATGAATACTCTAAATAGTCCTGTACCATTAAAAAATATTTCAATTCATGATTTAAAAGCTCCTGAAAAAGAAATCTCCACACCCATGTGGTTTTACTGGAGAATTATGCGAAGTATTTAAAGAAAGGTTAACATCAATTTAAGACAATCTCTTCTAGAAAATCTCTTCCAGAAAGTGCTTTGTCCAGAAATTGGTCTATTCTGCAATTTTTGTCAACAGGACAAATTTATCAAGAGGAAGAGGGAACACTTCCCAACTCACTTTATGGGCCAATATTACCCTGATACTAAAACCAAAGACAGTACCAAAAACAAAAAAAAATCCCACAGGCCATTATCTCTAATGAACTTAGACACAAAAATCTTCAACAAAATGCTAGGAAACCAAATCCAACAAAGTATGAAAAGAAGTACACACCACAACTAAGTGCGATTTATTCCCAGGATACAAGACTGGTTCAACATTTGAAAATTAATCAGTGTCATCCATCATACCAACAAGCCAAAGAAGAAAAAACATGAACATATCAATTGACACAGAAAAAGTATTTGACAAAATCCAACTAATATTCATGATAAAAAAAAAAAACTTAGCAAGGTAGAAATACAGGGAAATTACTCCAGTTTGATAAAAAGCACCTACAAAAAAATCTACAGCTAATGTTAGCCTGAATTGTGGAAGATTCAATGCTTTCCTCCTACATTTGGGAACAAAGCAAGGATGCCCACTCTCACCACACTTATTCAGTGTAATACTAGAAATTCTAGCCAATGTAACAAAGCAACAAGCAAATTTAAAAAAGCAAAACAGACAAAATCATACAGATTGAAAACAAAAAGAATGACTGTTAAAACTTGCTAGGTTTATAAATAAAATAAGATTTGGGGGGCTGGCTCCGTGGCCGAGTGGTTAAGTTCATGCGCTCGGCTGCAGCTGCCCAGGGTTCAGATCCTGGGCGCGGACATGGCACCGCTTGTCAGGCCACATCGAGGTGGCATCCCACATCCCACAACTAGAAGGACCAGCGACTAAGATATGCAACTGTGTACAGGGGGGTTTGGGGAGAAAAAGCAGGAAAAAAAAAAAGATTGGCAACAGTTGTTAGCCCAGGTGCCAATCCTTAAAAAAAAAAAAAAAGAGAGATTTGTAAGCTGAACATAAAAGCTTAAAAAAACTAGAGTTCTTTAATTTAACTTTAATAAATTGGATATTAATTTTTCTAAACCAAAGTAAACCTGTAATTGTATTTTCTATACACAAAAGACACCCCTAAGGATGTCAAAAACTCACATTTAGCACACTAGGCCTGTCAGATGCTCAAATACACTGTGCTTGGTGACTACGATTGACAGTGAGCTCACCGCCTTGCTGGGCAGCCTATTCTGTAGGACGTAAGCTGTTAAATTACTGGAGAATCCCCCCCTGCCCCTTACGTTAAGTCAAACTCTGCCTTCTTGATCTCTAACCACAGTCTCAGTTCCGCCCTCCTGTAGACACTGAAGAAGTCTACTTTCTCCTCCTCATGAAGACAGCATCATCTTTTCTCTAGGTTCACCTCTCCAAGCTAGAGCTCCAGGTAGACCTCCAGGTCTGCAATCTTCCGGGTACCGTGCTAGATGCCAGAGAGAAAACAACCAACTAAACCCAGAGCCTGCCCTTCAGCGCACAGTCTGGTGAGGAAAAGCAGCAAGAGAGGAGGCAGTTAGAAGAGAGAGTGAGACAAGGCCTGTAAGAGGGACCCGAGAACACACGGAAGAATCACCCATCCTAGTCCTATGGAGTCAGAGATGGCTTCTCAAAGAAGACAATGTCTGAGGCCAGAGCAACACTTTGCGGTTGGCCTGGCAAAGAGGTGGGAGGAGAGGGGACAACCCAGACAAGAGGGAATGTGACCTTTCCTGGAATCACACGTGGCTCCCTAGAGCTGGAGCTCAGAGCAGGAAGACAGGACTTAGCCGTCGTCTTCTCCCTGATATCGTCTAGCTCAAAGAGACTTAATCTAGGATCCAAAAACTCTCTGAAATTGTAAGCAAAATGGTGCATATATATGTTTTTCTGGAAAGGGTCCATAGCTAGGAGCAGATTCTCAAAGGGATTAGTAGCTTTAAGTTAGGACTTACTGAGCCAGATGGGCCACGTCTCTCAAAATGTGGCTCCTGAACCCACGCAGTACCAACATGCTCAGAGATGCGTTCACATGAGGCACAGCATCACCTCCCTCTGTGAGGACATCTCATTCCTGCCAACGTGGCTGAAGAAGGCAGCCCCCTCTACCGTAAATTCACACATAGACTGTGGTCAGCCAAATCCCTCATGTCATTGTCGCAAGAATTCTGCCATGTTCCCTCCACCCTACACTTAGTCAATTGATGTTGAAGTTAAAGTCAGGGCTTTTACATTAGTCCCTGTCAAATTTTAGCCCAGCCCTCCAGACTCTCTGATTATCATTAATAATAAAGCTAATTGCAAAGGCTAATGTTTATTGAACATTTTCCATGTGCCAGGCACCATGCTAAATGCTTTACACACGGTATCTCATTTAATCCTTCCCACAGACTCCTAAAGTAGATGACGTCATCTCCACTTTACAGACGAGGACACTGAGTCTGAGACGGTAAGAAAATTGCTAAAGATAACTGAGCTAGGATATGAACTCAAACCCTTAACTGTTCAACTATAACAGATTCCAATATTTCTTCCTCTTAACCACCCCACCTTAGTCAACAGATTCGGTGGTTCATGCTCAGTTCCCTGTTTCCAGTCTTTTTCCTGCATACTGCCACAAAATTAATCTTTCCAAAACCCTGTCAAATCAAATCCGAACCTCTCAGACTATATTTGAATATATCTGTCCTTTAAAACCACATGTGACTTACCGGCTTAAAATCCCAGTATATGTGCAGTCTATTTTCAGCTGCCTTGGAACACGGGTTTAACACAGGCTCCTCCCCATAGCCGGGGTCTGTCAGGCAGTGGTCATCAACACCTACTTCTGCCATCAGTGGTCCCACATAGAATTCCCCAGTTAGGTGGTAGTAGACATTCTAAAAGAGAGCAAAGGGACCTGCCATAGACACAGTCAGTGGGGAGGCCCTTGACCTTATAGAGGGCTTGGAGACTGCCGTCGGGGCCTCTGGATACTCAGCTGCCCTGGGGAGCATTGAACTTTCCTGGGTAATGAGGAGTCACCTCTGCTTCCTTCTCCCCAACCCCCAGTTGATTCTAGGAAGAAGACTAGGCGTGAGGAGGGGGCGCTATCCTGCTTCCTTCCATACAAGGGCTCCAACGTGCACAATGAGGGAGTTTATCTTTGAAAAAAAGAAGAAAACACAGCTGAACTTCAGAAGCTGTCACTGTAGACCCCAGCTATGGGTTTGTCGTCAGGAAACCTCTCAAATCTCCCCCTGACACTGCCTTGCTCAGTGATCTTGGGCAAGTAGGTTGGTTTTGTATCTGTTTCTCCATTTGTCAAGTGGAAATGCTATCTATCCTGCATACCTCAAAAGGTTCCTGCGGGGGCAGCATGCAGAGTAACATGATGGATGTGAATATTCTCAGGGAAAAAGAGTCCCTTGGTTGCACCCTCCAGCGGTGCCAGATCTCTTTTATCCCATAGAGAGACTTCCATTTAGCCTCTCTCTTCTCTAGCCCTGTTTCCTTCTCTACAGAAGAAGCCACAGGTAATGTCACCTCCCCACATTCCAGGCGTACAAGGGGCAAAGGAAGGATGGAGGGGGCAGTGGGAGGAGGGGGAAAGGAAAGGATTGGAGGTTATTGTCAATGAAAATATTATCATGGTGAATGAATACAACAGAGCATAGCCTTTCTACCCAGCCACCCAGTACCTGAAATGGAACTATCATGCCATGATTTTTTGAATGAACATCGAAGTGCTTAGTTACAAGTACAGGTTTGGGTTTCATCCTTACCCATGACCCAGGATGCCCAGCTCCTGCCTCCACATCATCTAACGCTGAGTCTAAATCTGGCAGCAGTTGCCAGGGGCTGAGCCACGACAGGCTCCATCTGTTGGAGTGGAGAAGATTGTGGAAGATACCTGTGTACTGTATTCATGACAGTAAAACATGGTGGGCGTGTTGCCTGAAGTAGGTCCCTGATCCAAGCACACATTTTCATCCAATGGGTTTTTCATCTGAAGGGGCAAAACAGATGACAACACTGTTGGAAAGAGGCAGAGAAAGAGGGCCCTCAAGCCTCCCCAGGCCCTGTATTTTCCCCAGTATTCCAAGGACTGCAGAAATTACCAGCCACAAGGGAGCAGGAGGTTGGGATCCTGGCTGCCTTGTTCCAAACACTAGACAAACGCTGAAGTGAGGCACCGCTGTGATGCCCACTTCCTGGGAACACTCACCCCCTCAGACCATTGCAGCACCGACAGAGCAGGGGCACCTATGCCCGCGTTCAGGTGGGCAAGGCCCAACGCCTTGGTTGGTTGAGAAACTGAGAGGGTCAGACCAAGGGCTGCAGTGCGCAATATGGAGCTAGAGGCAGAGAGAAGGAAAAGAGAGGGGGCCTGGGGAGCAGGAGACAAGAGGAAACCAAGAGAGTCCAAGGGCAATAAGCTGAGGAAGAAGTTGGGGGTAGCAAGGGAATCCTGGGCAGGACGGGTTTGGAAACCCTTGCCTGGGCAGTCATGTGATTCAGGTCTCACTGACTTTTACAGTCAAACATTTAAAATCACAATTTCATAATACGTACTCTTCCGTAGCCCACAATGCTGTGGATGGGCTTCAGGACTGGGTAAACATTTTTCAGATACCAGTCAAAAGTTTGACATTTCAGTTTCTCCCGGAGGGCCATTCTGGAAGAAATGTCTCCATAATCGATTCCAGACTTCTGTAAACAAAACATGGAGCATTTCTGGGCCGTCCTTGACTCCACCAAAGGCTATGGGTGATGCATGAGTGGACTGAGGATTTTCCTGAGAGCCTGTGAGGTAACTTTGATAATTTCCAGTTTTCCAGGGAAAGTGGAAAAAGCTTGACCCTAGAAATCTCTGCTGGTTTCAAAGGCACTTGCAGGGCCTGCCTCGTGGTGTCACTCAGGTTTATTTCTTGTCTTTAGCAAACTGGTGCAGACTGCTCCTGTTTGAGATAATATTTCCACCAACAAGGCCCAAAATACTCCTCATGATGGCTAGAAAAGGCTTTCAAAAAGAATATTCTGGCAGCAACATATGAAGGTCAAAGGAGATTTTCTAGAAGTGATATTTGTGTGGAATCAAAGTGAAAGAATGCTTGAGCCGAAAGCCACAGCTCAGGAACAGAAGACAGTGTATCACGCCACCTCGGGCAGCTGGGACAAAAGATGTGGGCTTAGCCAAGAAGGTCATCCTCATTCATGTGCATCCAATAGGATTATGCTCCCTGCTCCCACCATCCCACATCCTGCCTGCCATGTTTACATCCTCTTTTTCTTTTTTTTTTTTTGAGGAAGATTAGCCCTGAGCTAACTGCTGCCAATCCTCTTCTTTTTTCTGAGGAAGACTGGCCCTGAGCTAACATCTGTGCCCATCTTCCTCTACTTTATATATATCCTCGTAAGATAGCAAATTCCTGATGTCCAACCGTGCCCTGCAAGGAATCTCCCAGTATAGAAGATGAATGAAAAACATGGAATCTAGAAGATTCTTTGCTTTGAATCTTATCTTTGGTGCTTACTACCTTATTACCTTAAAACAAGTTCCTTTCTGTGCTTCTGTTTCTTCTTTGGTAAACTTAGAATAATAAAAATAAAACTTACCCTGTAGGTACGTTGTAATGATTAGTGAGTGCCTGGAACACAGTACTGCTACATGAATGCTAAGTGTCATTACCATTACACCATCAGGACTTTGCCCTAACTCTTCAGGGCTGGGAGGGCACTTTGCCCTACCCCCTCCCATTTACCACCATTCCCACCGCCTCTTCCTCCTTTGTTCTTCTCCGCTTCTGTTCATTGCCATGACAAACCTGGAGAGGTATGTTCCAGGCGAGGTAGACCATGTCTTTGTACTCATCCATCCAGATTTCGGCCACTCGCAGAGCATTGCGCTTCAAGACAAGACTCAGATCCAAGGCATACGGCTTGTGGTGTCTCTCTAGGTGAGCAATCCGGGAGCAGGGCAAGACCTCGATTCTCCCTCCACACTGCCACACCTGCAAGAGAAGAAAAAAAATCATCTGGGCAGGCTGGACCCCATGGCCAATAAGTTGCATAACTTGTTGACTCACAGGGACCACATTTTGGAACCCTTTTTTTTTTCGTGAGGAAGATTGGCCTTGAGCTAACATCTGTGCCAACCTTCCTCTATTTTGTATATGGGATGTCACCACAACATGGCTTGGTGAGTGGTGTGTAGGTCCGCAGCTGGGATCCAAACCAGTGAACGCCAGGCTGCCAAAGTGGAGTGTGTGAACTTAACCACTACATCACTGGGCTGGCCCCTGGAACCATTTTTTAAAGAGTGTAAATTCAGTCCTCCCACTCCCATCTCTATGCTGCCTCCCAATCTACTTATTTAAAATAACTTTCCATGGAAGTTTACCAGACTGCTTCTTTCCTGTCATTCAGACAGTTCCAGAAATCGTACCTCCTTCAAGAAGTCCTCCTGAACAGATAAAGGAGGGGTTGCCCCTGCTCCTTTATCACCAAAGAAAGTGCCAAGTCCTGAGACGCACCATGCCCTGAGCCACTCTCGCTGGACCTGGCTTCCCATGACTCTCTCTGTCCTGCATGCTGGATGTAAGGCAATGTGGTCAACAGATTCTCAGGTGGCCCCCGCCCCTAGTGTTCACACCCTTCCTGAATCCCCTCCCCTTGAGTGGGGGCTTGTAATCTCCTAACCAACAGAGTATGACAGAGGTAGGAATATGTACACGATTACACGAGTGTGATTACATCACACAAGAAGGCAGGTCCATCTTGCTAGGAGACCTTCTCTCCCACTGGCTTTGAAGAAGGAAACCACCATGTTGTGAGCCACCACGTGGAGAGGGCCACGTGCCAAGAAAGTAAGGGCAGCTTCCAACTGATAGCCAGAAAATACTTGAATGCTTCTTCAGTTTGGACGATTTCAAGGGACGGAATGCTGTCAACAACCACATGAGCTTGGAAGCAGATCCTTTCCCAGTCAATCCTAGATGAGAACAAAACCCTGGCCAAAACCTTGACTGCAGCCTTACAGAGGACCCAGCTAAGCGAGGCATGGACTCCTGACCCACAGAAACTGTCAGATAATAAATGTGTCCTGCTTTAAGCCACTAAGTCATAATTTTCTTACACAGCAGTGGATAACTAATACAGGTAATTTTTGACCAAGAGATACCATGACTTATGATCTAATTGTAAACATTCCTCCTTGTCATCCTGATGAGTACAAACATAATTGTCAGACCACACATTCTAATATTTGGCTTAAAAATATGGTCTTTATCTCAAAAGAAGATAGAACCATCTAACAACATTAGAGGGATATAATGGCTCCAGTGTCTTCTCTCCATAGTTGCCCAAGTGAGCTGCAGTTTCCGGGAGATCATTAGCCCATCAGTGGTGACTAGCAACCTACTGCACTCATTGGGATGAGGGTGAGCAACTTACGCCCTGCTGGTTCAGTCAGCCACCCGAGGGGTCAGTCCCCTTAGCAGACTTTCAAATGTTTTTCATTCCTTCCTCCTCTTTTGAACCCACAGATTCCCCTCCCTCAGCACCTCCACAACCCAGACAGTAGAGTGAAAAACAGCCAGGTTCTCAAGTCGGAGTGGCCTGTGTTCAAATCCTGACTCTATCACTGCACACCTGGCGACGAGGGGCAAAACACTCCACTCGCTGAACCTCAGCTTGCTCATCCGCAAAAGGGCGCACCCACCATGTGGATTGTCAGGACGAACGGCATAACAAGTATGGTAACCCGCAGCTTCTACAATTATGAACTTGAAGTAAATCTTTTCTTCCGTTACCCTCCTCCATGTCTCCTCATTCATTCCCAGAATCACGTGGAGGTTACATCTAATTTTTTTTCAGATTTTATTTTCTGCAGTCAAACATTTAAAAATCCAAATGCAACATTATTTCAATTTTGCTAGTTGATGGAGATTTCCACTCCACAGGAATTTAGGGAACAAAAATTAATCGTTGGCACAAGAAACATTAAATTCAAGTGAAAACATAGAAGCCAGCATTGTCCTTTATGAAATAATGTTAACTATTATCCTTGACCCCAAGTTTTCACATTTTACTCTCTCAGTTTACTCCCACTTGCCAAATGCTTTCCCATTCTCTCTTTCTCTCTGACACACACACAGAGACATGAAGTTTCTGCTGACTTGCTTTGTGCCACATACTATCCTAATATTTTTCATGAATTTCACCCTCACCATGTAGGTATTATTATCCCCATTTAAGTAACTTGCCCACGTTTACCAGCTAGCAAATGATAGAGCTGGATTCTGAACCCAGGCAGTTCACGCAGTGAACACACAGTGCCAGAAATACACAGGGTGCTCCACAAATGCTGGCTTCCCCTTCTTGTCTATCAGCCCCAACACTCCATCTCCATTTATACACATCCAAGCACGCCATCACTGCCGTGGCCTCTAGATGTCAGACTAAAACTCTCCACGCAGCTCTGATGCTTCCAAGATCTATTGTCAGAGAAAGACAGATCCTAACAAGTGCTGAGAGATTTCAAAAGGCAAATACACACACAAACCAAGGAGCCTGGCCGCGGGTAGAACTGTTTTATCCAAGAATAGGAAAAGAATGACCCTTCCTCAACACTCCCTGCATTTCTAGCAAAATCTATTTAAAAAAATCACAAAATGCTAAAAGAAAGAGGATTTCTTGCGGGAACTAAAATGGCAAAGTTCACGTGTGCACTGGGGGAATGGAGACAGAGAGAAGCAGCCTAGACGCAGAAGGGGAGAGCAGAGAAAAGTGCGGAGACCCCAGAAATGGCAGGAAGGGCTTTGGGCCAGAAGTTGTGGAATTGGGGTTCCAGCCAAATTAATGGGAAGTTCTGGTAGGTGGGAGAACTCCAGCCACAATGTAACTAGGGTCACCTTAGGACTTTGCTAAATCCATGCAAAAAATCATTATTTCTGTATTTATATTTTGGTGTTAGAGACCAATTGTACCCCCAATATCTGTTCCCCTCTACATCGATAGTTATGAAAAGAATAATTGCACACATAACCAACTACCTGAAATCTACATTTTCCAGATTCTTTTGCATGTAGGTTTGGCCATATGACCAGCAGTGGCCAATGGAATGCGAGGGGAAATGATATACACAATTTTCAGGTAATGCCCTTAAAAAGAAAGAGCATGCTCTCTCTTTCCCCTTTCTCTTCCTACTGACTAGAATACAGATGTGGCACTGAGTGTAGTAGACTTACAAGACGGAAGACTCTTAGGCCCCGTCACCCTGGAGCTGTCATCTCAATCTTGAACGGCTTATGTTCAAACTGATATGGAAAAGAGAAATTAATTTCTGTCTTGTTTAAACCTGTTATTTTGGCCTCTGTCACAGAAGCCAAACAAGGATTCTAATTAATATTTTTATAAATCATTTCAAATTACTTATTACATTTTAACTACATCATCATCCTTATGAGGAAGATGAAAGAGGGGTGCTTCTCTTCATTTCACAAATGGGAAAACTGACTAAGAACACCATGCAAAAAATAGTTTTCTCTGCAAAAGAATGACTGTGGCTTAAGGTATAACCCACATGAGGACTAACAGTCCTGTTAATATATAAATGTAGGGTTCTGGGTGGGTCCTAAGTGGGTATAATATGTTGCTTTAGGGTCATCAGTCTTAATTGGAAAGAAATTGAAGGGAGTAGACCTGAATAAGCTTTAAACAGAAAATTATCTTGTTCTTCCAGACACTACAATGGACCAGAGATCACCTGGTCTCTGGAACAGAATTTCTGAGATGGGAGGGGGGAAAAGGCCATTTTATAAAAGCTCAGTCCACGAGGGGTTAGCAGAGCCAGCATTAGAACCCAGGTCCAGCATTTTTCACAGTGCCACCCTCACATCCTTATTATTGCTATTCTTATCCTTAACCGTTTACTGAGTGTGAGCCGTGTTTCAATCACCATGCTAGTGTTTGATGTAGCAGGTATGGCTTAGAGAGCTGGCATGTCGCCCAAGATAATACAAACTTTCGAGCGGCAGAGTAGGATTTGGACTCAAGTCTGTCTGCCTCTGTATAATTCTCACTACCTTATGCTGGCTCTTTTAAGAATTCAGCTTTAGGATGGAAGATGAAAGAAGGACAAATTAACAAGAACAATCACAAACCCCAGGATCAGGGCCTTCTGCCGAAGGCCTGTATACCATACAGGAGAGGCAAAAGGGATACTATGGAAGGCATGTTTTATGCATGAAACCTGTTCCCAACTGATTGTGATGGGTTGGATTTATTGGCCCCAATTCTTCATACATGTCTTCAGGGCTTCATTGTAGACAGAAGATACCCCACCACCCCTTGGTTTTGGGCTTGGCCATGTGACTGACTTCGACAAATGAGATAAGGCAGAAGCAATAATGTGTTAGTTCCAAACCTAGGCCTTAAAAAGCCTCACGTGGTTCCACATGCCCTCTATTGCACCATAAGAAGAGCTTTACTAAGGGAGCTGCTGCCTCATCAGCATGGGCCGGAAGGAACACAGGTGGAACAGAGCCACTCTGCGCAAGCCCAGCTGGACCAGCAGATCTGTGAAAATAACGACAATGTTGTTTGAAGTCACTGAGTTTGGGGTGGTTCGTTACACAGTATTTTTGTGGCGATATTAACTGATACTCTGCACTTGGGATTTCTCCAGGTGTCTTAGTTTACACCCTGAATTCCCTTATAGAGCACAAAAATTCAGGTTGTTCATTTGGCCTGAGAAAGCACGAGAAGCCGTCAGGGGCAGACATGAAGGATCACTGCTGAAGTGTGAAGCCAGTGTTGCTCCGGACGGCCAAGAAGTTGGTCAGAACTAGAACTGGCTTCAGGATTTCATTGCTGTATGACCCATCACTGGCTGTTTGTCTCATACTAGACTATATCTCAGCACAAATTTCTGTCGTTGTGTCGGCTGCTCTAGCTGTCCATACAGGAGCAGGCTGGCTGCCCACACATCTGTATCCCCTGGTCCCTCTGCCCATTCCGGTTCCTCTTTGACTGGTCTTGTTGAGAGTTGTCTGTCCCAAAGTTGGTTTATCCCAGGAGATGCTTGGAAAATGCCTGGAGTCCCCAAGGGAAATAGGGGCACTGTCTGCTGAGCTTCAACTCTACCCCTTCCCACCCATATCTCCCAGGTTAGAGTGACCTGTACCAGGAAGCTCCACTCCAGAAGTCCTACTGCCTACCCCTAGGGACATGGAAACATAAGAATTTGTCCACCACTTGAGCCAATGACATTTAGCCTTGTTCCAGGATTCCAGAGATCCTACTCCCCTCCTATTATTTCCCCTTCTGCTTTGTCCCATAACAAGAATGGAAGTGTACCCACCCGCAGGCTAAGTTCCACATTCTCTCCTCCATAGACCAGCATCCCACCATCCAGAGATCCAATCTCTCCCAAGAAGAGCCTGTTGGCAGCCAGGATGCCCATGATGGAAGGACTCCTGTGGAGCACACAGCAAGAGCGTTACTAACCCCTCAGTGAGGAATGGGTCAGGACAGAGGTGAGGAGTGGGAAGCCCATATGATGGCTTGGCCTTCGAAACTCTACCCAAGCTGCTTCTTCTCCGGAAGACTTTCCCTAAACCCTCAGTGTGGACTAAGAGCATATACTCTTCCCTCACCCCCGTGCTGTCATAACCCTTCTCAAATTAGATTGAAATTACATCTTTTTCACCTTGGTCCTTCTACTACATAGCCTGATAAATGTTTAAAGTGGCCCAAATGTTTTCTAGAACATTATATACTTTGCTTTATTTTACTTGAAAGCCCTTAAATAGCCCAAAGTGTCTGTGATTTCTTATCTGGGATCAGCTTTTTTTTACTCTAGCCTCTATCCTTCACCCCACCTTCTCCATTTCTCCCACACCCCTCCCACCACTACCACGAAAGATGAACAAAGCCCACACCACCCATTCCTGACTTCTCGTGTGCTAGCCAAGTTTCCTGTGCCCACTCAGACTTACTTCACTGGAGCGGTGACGTCATGCAGATCGATCCAGGCGTTTGGCAGTGGATCATAGCGGCACCATAATTCCCAGTTAAACCCATCAACTGCCAGTGCATACTTATCCAGTTCAAAAGTGTCAAAACGAATGTTGTCAAACACGGGAGACACAATCACAGTGCGGTCTTCCTGAATCCGAGCCAAGATAGGCTCTGCCCTGGAAGAAGAATGTGTGACAAACCCAGGCTGGTTACGCGGGCAAGCAGCAGAAGCAAGCGGACAAAGCTGCTCCCAGCACCTTGCCCTGACGCTGAGCACCTTCTTCTTTTGGGCAGTGCTGGGTGGTGAGTAGGACTCCCCAGAGTGCAGAGAATCTCTGAAGCTTTCAAGATAGCTAGGGCTGCTAGCAGATGACCCACGTCAAGAGCAGATTTGAAATTAGTACCCCAAAATTAGTACCCGCCCCTGAGCTATTGTGAACCAGGACTATCAGTATTCAGCCTGAATTTACATTATCTCTTGGGTCTCCCTGTCTCCAAAATGATGTCTCTTTACTATCTGATTCCCCACATTCTCTAAAGAAGACAGCTCTCTTTGTATCCCGCAATTCAGAGTTGAGGAAAACCTTCAGAGTTACCAAAAAGATAATCTCTTCATTTTACAGATAAGGACATAAATGTCTAGTTAGGTGAAGTGACTTATTCAAAGTCACAAAGTATTTCACAAAGTTATGATTGGGATCCAACTGTCAATACTCCAATTCCATTGCTTTTTCTCTAGCACTAGACTACTTCCCTTAGCCAACCAAAATCCCTGAGTAAAAGCATCCTGTCTTTGGAGCTCCCATTTGTTTAAGGTCTGGTGTTGGTCTTCCTTGTTTCCACAATATCCTATCTTGTATTCAGTACGTGTACTGTACAATGTCTCTTTTCTCCCCTTTCCCGGAAGAGAAAACCTCTTGGAGCCTTACCATCCAACGTTCACTTCAACATGAGCATCCAAGATGGCGACCACATCAGCTGTGGCCACTTCCCTGCCAGTGTTGCGTGCTTGAGCCAGACCTTTTCTCTCGGTATGCCGTATTATTTTCAGTAGTCCTGGATACTTCTGGTTGTAAAGCTTAATCTCCTCATCCAAGTGTGCCTTTAGTTCTTCTGCCAACCAAACGCACATCTATGGAAATTCTGAGTGCAATAATCAACGTGGTACAATAATTTCATACTATTATGTGGTTGGACTACTTACAGTTTAGGATGAGCAGTTCTCCAGCCTTGACTGAGAAAACAGATAGTGTTTCCCCTGCACCTGCTTTTCCTCTCCCTTCCATCCTTAGGCTTAATGTTACCATTCTTACTCTCCTTCCCCTTGAAGTTAAACTATCTTGAACTAATAATACTGCTTACTATGTGCCAGGCACTGTTACACGTGCTTCATGTATGTTGAAAAATTTAGGGTAGAATGAGTGGGATAGACCTAACCTAACTGAGGTAGAAGTGCTGACGGACAGACATTGCAGAGACGGCCTGGAATGTCTTCTCTACAGCGAAAACGTCAAGATTTTCTGGAGAATCCATAAACAACTGAAGTTATTGTGTCTTGTTTTAGATATTCCTACTTGGCCAACTCAAGGACCAATTGAGACAGAACTCCCAGACTAATCTCTTTGCCAGTTTCTAGCTAATGAGTTTATCTCCAAAATTATGCAAACAAGATTCACTTTTCCCAGATTGTTTGCAGTTTTTCCTTCCCTCTCTCCTCTCTCTTTTACCAGCCTGTCTATGCATTTGTTCTTGGACTCAGCCTACCAGTTGACTTCCTCATATGTATGAAAACAACTTGCATGCAAATCACTAAGCAGTGTTTAAAATATGTAACCAAATAACTCTGAGTTATTCATTGATAATATTAATTCATTTAATTCTCAAAGAATCCTATGAGGTAGGCACTTCGGTATTCCCACTTCACAAGTGAAAAACTGAGGCCCAGAAAGAGGGTATTCTTTCCAAGTCACACATCTAGTAAGCCACATACTCTGGATGTGAACCCATGTCTTGTTTACCCACCATGCCAAGCTGCCCCAAGAACTATGTGTGTACTTGGTTGGGTTTATCAAGACCTCCCTCTACTTTCTGCCCCCTCCATGGCCAAGAGATGAGATTCTTGCTGGTTTCTTTCTCAGAGGAAGAGTAGATTTGCGAGTCCTGGAGTGGTCAGAACCTGGAATCAAAGGGCTCCAGATCCCTTCTTGGTGTCTGAGATCCTACTGTGGACCCCACCTCAGTCCCTCAGGTCTCTCTCATGGTTCATGGAAAGGGCAAAGGTGGCTTCGGAGTCATGTAGTCCTGGGCCTGCCTCAGCTCCCCCACTGACTCATCATGCAATCTGGACACACTATGTGATTTCCCTGTGTCTTAATTTCTTCATCTGTGTAATCGAGATGATGATCCTCTGTCTTGACTTTGAGAAGATTAATGTACCCAATACAAACAGGCCTTTAATAAATGATCCCTTCCTTTTTCCTACATGAGAAGCCCAAAGTGTCCTAAACTCTAAGGTAAAACCCCTTTCCAGCCTAGCACAGTCAATAAAGAGTCATTTTTACTATTATTCCTTGATCAAGTTGCTCACCATTTGAGCTAAAATCATCCACCAAGATGATCTCCTTCAACAATCGAGAGGGGGTCCGGTTGATAATGCTAGTGATGGCCCGCTGTATAACGGACAGAGCTTCATTCATGAATATGAGAATGACACTGAGGGAGGGCAGTTGTGAAGAATATCTCTTCTGAAGACATCTGTAAGAGACCATATTTTATAACCCTATTCCTTTTTTAAGTTGCTTTAACATTACTCTCCAATTTACCCCTTCACTACATATGATGTCATATCAACTTATCAACTCTCCCAAACTCATTAGGAAGGGAAACTCTCAGTTGCTTATCACAATAGCAAGAAGATTTTATATCTGTTTATCCAAAATTCTTCTAATATGGGAATAAAACTTATTTCTTTTGATTAATCTTCAGTAGACATTTCCATTTGAACAGTCAACATGCCCAAACGCCATCCCCAAATTAGCTTCCTTGCCAGAAGCCTCCTTTCTGTCATTACCACCACCCTTTCCCCATGTTCTCAGACCTCCAGTTATCTTTGACACAACCCTCTACTTCACCACTATAGAGAGGTAGGAAACTGTCCAAAGAATTGTGCTTGACACATTTTTTTTAATGTCATAGTTTACATTTATTAAATACTTACCGTATGCTAGGACTGACTTACTCTTCTTTTTTTAACATCTTTATTGAGATGTAATTCATAAACAATAAAATTTACCCATTTAAAAGTATACAATTCAATGTTATTGTTTAATATTCAGAATTGAACAACCATCACCACTATTTAATTTTAGAACATTTTCATCATACTGAAGTGAAACCTTGTACCTGTTACCACTTATTTTCCATTTCTCCGCAATCTATTCCACCCACATGTCCCTCAGCCATAGGCAACCACTAATCTATTTTCTTTCTCTATTGAATTCTTTTTTCTGGACTTTTCATACAAATGGAAATATACAATACGTGGTCTTATATGACTGACTTCTTTCACTTAGCATAATGTTTTCAAGATTCATTAATGTTATAGCACATATCAGTACTCCATTCCTTTTCATTGTCAAATAATATTCCATTGCATGGATATGTCACATGTTTATCCATTCATCACTTGCTGGACATTTAGGGTATCTCCACTTTTTGGCTATTATTAATACCATTATGAACATTCTCAAACAAATTTTTGTGATGGCACATGTTTTCATCTCACTGATATATCCACCTAAGAGTGTAATTGCTAAGTCACACGGTAACTCTATGTTTAATAATTTGATGAATTGCCATACTGTTTTCCAAAGTGGCTGCACCATTTTACATTACCTCCAGTCATAAATAAGTGCTCCTGTTTCTCCATATCCTGGACTTATTGTCTGTCATTTTGATGATAGCTATCCCAGTGAGTGTGAAATATTATCTAATTGTGGTTTCGATTTCCATTTCCTCAATAACTAACGATGTTGAGCATATTTTCATGTGCTTTTTGGCTACTTATATATCTTCTTTGTGGCAATGTCTAAGTCCCTTGTTCATTTTTAATTTGGTTGGTTGTCTTTTTTACTATGGAGTTGTAAGAGTTATTTATATATTCTAGATTCAAGTACCTTATCGAATATATAGTTTGCAACTATTTTCTCCCACTCTGTGAATTCTTTCTTGATATTATTTGTAGCTAAAGAAAATTTCAGTTTTGATGAAGTGCAATTTTTCAGTCTTCTCTTATCACTTGTGCTTTTGGTGTCGTATCTAAGAAGCCCCACGACGTAACCGATGATCTCTAAGATTTACTCTTATGTTTTCTTAAGAGTTTTAAAGTTTATATCTTACATTTACATCTGGGATCATTTTGTGTTAATATCTATGTATGGTGTGATGTGGGGTTCTAACTTCATCTTTCTGGATGTAGACACCCTGTTGCCCCAGCGCTGTTTGAAGAGACTATTCTTCCCCCTCATTGAATTGTCTTGGCTCCTGTAAAGAAGAAAAACTCTCCTGTGTGTTTCTGTCTACTCATAGCACTGCTCACAGTGAAAACTTCAGGGACCAGCTATGTGGGGTTTTTCCCACATCAAACAATTCTGTGACACCAGCTGGGTGTCCTACACTTTAACTCGGTTCTGACACCAGTTCCTGGAGTTGATATCAGATTCCACAGGTTAAGGGTTCAGGCCCACAAGACTGTCCCCTCCACTCTGGAGGCCAACCCAAGTCCAGGTTGTTACTGTGCTTCTGACCCACTGACTATATACACTGGAAGTTCCCACAACCCCCTCCTTAGGTTAGATTAATTTGCTAGAGCAGCTCAAAGAACTCAGTAAGTCAGTTTACTTACTAGATAACCAGTTTATTACAAAGGATCTTAAAGGATACAAATGAACAGCCAGATGAAGAAATACACAGGGCAAGGTCCTGAAGGGTCCTGAGCACAGTAGTGTCTGTCCCAGTAGAAACTACCATCATACTCCTGGCATATGGTTGCAGTCTTGTCACAAACCCAGAATCTCTCCTGATCCCATAGTTCAGGAATTTTGATGGAGGATTCATGATGTAGGCACGAGTGATTAAATCATTGGCCATTAGTGATCAAGTGTATCTTCAATCCCCCTACCTTTCCAGGAGGTGGAGTTGGGGACTGGGGTAGGTTCTAGCATGTTCTAGCCCTCTAATCACTGGGTTGGCTCTCTGGCAACCAGCCTCTATCCCTAGCGGCTTTCTAAAAGTGACCTCATTAACATAAACTCAGGTATGGTTGAAAACAGTTTGTTATGAGTAACAAAAAAAGACCCCTTTACCTCTCTTCTCATTGAGGAAACTTCGAGGATTTTAGGATTCTGTGCCAGGAACAGGGGCTAAGACCAAATGTATACTTCTTATATAAATCACAATATCACAGCACCCTTGTGAGGAATCAATCGACCATAAATGTAAAAGTTTATTTCTGGATATCAATCCTATTTCACTGATCTGTGTGTCTATCCTTAACCAGTAACACATTGTCTTGATTACCATAGCTTTGTAGTAAGTCTTGAAATCAGGGAAAACGTGAGTCCTGCAACTGTATTCTTCTTTTCCAAGACGTTTTTGCTATCTTGGATCTCTTGCATTTTCATATGAATTTTGGGATCAGCTTGTCAATTTTTACCCAAAATACAGCTGGTATTTTGATAGGGATTGCAGATCAACCTGGAAACTATTGCCACTTTAACAAAATCAAACTTCCGACCATGAATATGGGGCATTTTCCTTTTATTTAAATCTTTAATTTAAATAAAAACCAATGCTTTGTAGTTTTCCATTTACAAGCTTGCACTTTTTTGTTAAATTTATTTCCAAATATTTTTTGGATGCTATTATAAGTGGACTTGTTTTCTTAATTTCATTTTTGAATCATTTGTCACAAATCTATAGAAACATAATTGAATTTTGTGTATTGATCTTGTATCCTGTAACCTTCCTGTTTTCATTTGTTGATGTAAATAATACATAACCAATCTATAAATTAGAATTGGGGTGAGTTTATTATGCGCCAACCCTGAGGACCGTATAGCCTGGCAGAGTCCTTTCACAAAGGCATAGAGCACTCCAAAGAAGTAGGGGTGTGCAGAGCGGTTATATACAGTGAAAGAGCATGCATCACATATCACCGGAATGTCCTTTTTACAATAGTCATGAGATTGCCTTGCCAGCATAGCAATTCGGTGAACACAGTGGGTCAGCAGTCCCAAGGTGGATGGTCACAAGGTGAACACAGCAGGTCAGCAATCAGTCCTTAGTTTAGGGAGAGATGCTTATTCTTAAGGAAATGCCAATTTGGGGGAAGTTACAGCCTTATCTTTAAGGGCATTGTTCTTGTCTTTGGGACGTAGTAAGTACTTAAAGCAGATAGACAACGCATGCTCAATGGCCACGTCAGGCCCTTTTGGAAAAACAAGTTCAGGCTGAATTAGTTTTACACCAAATGGCTTCCTCATATCCACCAATATATCCCATTGCTTGTCATTTATTTATCACATTTATTAGCTCTCATCATTTTCTAGTGGATTTTAGGGTTTTCTCTATTTGAGATTATGTCACCTGTGAACAGAGATCATTTTACTTCTTCCATCCCAAACTGGATGACGTTTTTTCTGCTCGTCTGATTATCATGGCTAGGATTTTAAGTAAAATATTAAATACAAATTGTGAGATCAGACAACTTGTTTTGTTTCCGATCATGTGGGAAAGCTTTCCTTCTTTCACCATCAGGAATGCTGTTAGCTGTGGCCTCTTTGTAGATGCCCTCTATCAGGTTGAGGGAGTTCCTACCTATTCCTTGCTTATTGAGTGTTTTTATAAGGAAGGGGTGTTGGATTTTTTTCAAATCTTTTTTTTTCTGTGTCTATTGAGATGATAGTGTGTTTTTTGCCCTTTATTTTATTAAAATGATGTATTATAATAATTGATTTTCAGAGGTTGAACCAACTTTATATTCCTGGCTGAAATCCTCCTTGGTCCTAGTGTATAATCCTATTTCTGTGCTGTTAGATTCAGTTTGCTAGTATTTTGTCAAGGATTTTTACATCTATATTCATACAAGATACTGCTCTGTAGTTTTCTTGTGATGTGTTTATCTGGCTTTGGTATCAGGGTAATACCGGCCTCATACACTGAGTTGGGAGTGTTCCCCCTCTTATATTGTTAGGAAGAATTTAAGAAGGATTGGGGGGGGCCAGCCCCATGACGCAGCGGTTAAGTTTGCACGTTCGGCTTCTCAGCAGCCTGGGGTTCGCCGGTTCGGATCCCGGGTGTGGACATGGCACTGCTTGGCATGCCATGCTGTGGTTGGCGTCCCACATATAAAGTGGAGGAAGATGGACACGGGTGTTAGCTCAGGGCCAGTCTTCCTCAGCAAAAAGAGGAGGACTGGCAGTAGTTAACTCAGGGCTTCCTCAAAAAAAATAAAAATAAAAAAATAAGAAGGATTGGGGTGGGGCTTGGCCCAGTGGCTCAGTGGTTAAGTGCCCATGTTCCGCTTCTCAGCAGCCTGGGGCTCGCCGGTTCGGATCCCGGGTGCGGACATGGCACCGCTTGGCACACTGTGCTGTGGTAGGCGTCCCAGGTATAAAGTAGAGGAAGGTGGGCATGGAGGCTAGCTGAGGGCCAGTCTTACTCAGCAAAAAGAGGAGGATTGGCAGTGGTTAGCTCAGGGCTAATCTTCCTCAAGAAAAAAAAAGGGTTGGGGCTAATTGTTATTTAAACATTTGCTGGGATTCTCCATTGAGGCCATCAGGGTCTGAGCTTTTCTTCATGCGTAGTTTTTTAGTTATTAATTCAATCTCTTTGCTTGTTAAGGCCTATTCAGATTTTTTATTTCTTCTTGAGCCAGTTTTGGTAGTTTTTGTGTTTCTAAGAATTTGTGCATTTCATCTAAGTTATCTAGCTTGTTGGGATATAGCTGTTTATAGTATTCTCTAATAATCTCTTACTTCTATAAAATCAATAGTGATGTCCTCTTTCAATCCTGATTTTAGTCGTTTCTATTTTTTCTTGGTCAGTCTTGCTAAAGTTTTATTAATTTTGTTGATCTTTCAAAAAAACAACTTTTTGTTGACTTTACTGTTTTTTCTATTTTCATTTCACGTATATTCACTCTGAAAACATTAAATGAGTCTTTTTTATAATTTTCTCCTGTCAAATAGGTGATTTTTAGGGAGGGGAAATGCTGCACTCAACATTCTGCCATTCTGGAAGGAAGACTCAATCCACAATTTTTTTTCCAATTTGAAGTAGTTGCCAACATAAAAAAAGTCCATTTATTTCTGGTCTCTCTGACAAACCAAACTTTGTCTCATTGCAAACACTTTCCCACTGCTAGCACCCACTCCGACCTGAGCCAGAGTTGCTGCCGTTTCTCACAGCATACGTGCCCTTTTCCCCACAGCTCTCACCCAAAGCTATCCTCACATGTAGGCATTTGCAGGCGTTTGAGTTGCAGGCCCTGTGAGTTCAGGAAAACTTTAGGCGGAGGCCACAGCACAGGTGAACGCACAGGGACACAAAAGAGCACACTGTGTGAAGAAATGCACTGCTCAGTAGTGCACAAGCTGAAGCTGGACAGACCAGATGGCCCAGGCAATGAAGGCTAACGAGACTGGATTTTCTCCTAGAGGTACTGAACAATTTTAAGCAAAGGATAGGTATGATCAAATTAACATTTTTAAAAGATCGTTCTAGCTGCCAAGAGGAGAACAGATGAAAGGTGATCAGCCACATGTGGTCACCATAATAGAGATGGGAAGGTCTGAAGACCTCAGCCAAGGCATGCCCTGAAGAAAGAGAGGAGTGAAAGGAAGAGCAACGGTCCCAGTCTGATTTCCTAGTCACTTGAATGTGGCGGGCAAGCAAGGGGCCGCGAGGAGGATGCGATATCATGGTGCTGCTCTGGCTCTCCGGTGCACGCGAACCACCTGGGAATCTTGCTTACAGAAAGGTTCTGGTTCAGCAGGTCTAGGTGGGCTCTGAGACTCTGCATCTCTCACGGGCTCCCCGATGATGCCAATGCTGTAAGAGTGTGGTACTACAAGCAAGATCAAGTCTCCAGACAGACCTGTATTCAAGTCACAGCTCTGTCACTTTCCATCTGTATGATCTTGGGAAGGTTATCTACCCTTTTTGTGCCTTTTTCTCCTTATCTGTAAAATGATAGTCGTAGTAATAATAATAACACCCACATTTTAGTCTTATTACGAGTGTCAAAAGCAATAATGTGCATAAAGTGCTCAGAATAAAAGAAGTATTCACTAAATATTAGCTGCTATTATGACTACTTTGGGGATTATTGCTCTTCTTTTTGTTTTATTTATTACTTGGACAATGGCACCGTTCACTGAGCTAGGAGCAATGAGAGGAGAAAAAGAAATGGAGACACTTAGGTTTGGCCGTGTTGAGTCTGGAGTGCCTCTGAAGCATCCGGTGGAATTCCCCAGCAGATTGCTGCATATCTGGCCCCAGGGCCTCAGTGAAACAATCCAGATTGGAGATGTGTGAATTTGGGAGCCATCACCATGGAAGTGGTAATGAATTCATAAGAGTTGGATACAATCACCTCAGCTACATGCAGAAAGGAGCCTTGAGCCAAAGCTCAAGGATCGTTGGTATTTAAAGTAGAGGCAGAGGACACTGGCAGAGATGAACTTTAATTCTTTCAAATGCAGCGTCAGTTCTTAATGTTTAGTATAGGCTGGTTATATAATAAATATGTACCACATAATCCAATTAGCTACCTTCAGATTTTATTTCCCCCTGACAGGCTCCCGTGCGTTCTTTTGAATATTTTCTTGGCTAGAATCTAAACGCTTTCACAATGCTTGTCTTCTCCACACCCCACATTGCTTCTTCGCCTTATAGCAAGAGCGACAGGAAATATGGCTCCTGCAGTTCCAAAAAGAATGATCTCTCCTTCCTCCTTGCCCCCCCAGCACCTGATCTGGAAAGTGTAGACCAGCACTGTCCAAGAGAACTTTCTGCAATGACAGAAATGTTCTATATCTGCGCTGTCTATGGTGACACTCTCTAGCCACATGTGGCCATTGAGCTCTTACAATATGGCTGTGTAAACAAAAACTAAATTTTTAATTTAATTCAATTTTAACGAATTTAAATTTAAATAGCCGCACATGACTAGCGGCTACCGTATTGGACAGTGCAGCAGAAGATACTGAAAAATAGTTATTCATTGGATGACAGCTGGAAGAACTGATCTTTAGCAACTCCTCCCAACGTAGAGCCACAGTCCCTGTTACCTCCAGCAGCAGGCGGAGCCAATGGGGAAACAGATCAGGTGAGCAAGTTCTAGGCGTTAGAGCCAGAAACGTAAACTTTATGCATATCACAACTTTGCCTGAAACTATCGTGTAGGACTAAAAAACTGATATGTACACATGCAAACAGGCTTTAAGCAATTGCAAAATATATTTTTACCCTGAGATTTCCTAAGGTAAGTTATGCCAGTAGCACGGCCAGCTTCCTCGATATGCAATCTGTGCAGTCACACAGGACTCTACACTTCGTGGGTTGAGTTAGCTTAAGACTTTGCTATCACTGTCTTGAAATTCTTCATAATTTTCTAACAAGGGGCCTCACATTTTCATTTTGCACTGGGCCCTGCTAATTTTGTAGCTGATCCTGGCCACAGCATTTTGGGACCCTCTGTTAGAGATTAACTATTGAAGCTATGCCTCTCCCTGTGGTTAATTGTTCGCTGGTATTTAATATCTACCTATACTCAATAAAATGACTGACTGATTCCCCAATTGCCACAAGACTCTCCTGAGTAGCCATTCCCTGGTCTCTGAAAGGTAATGAGAAGACAGACATTGTAAGAACTGCCAAGGCTGGCATCTCTCTGGTATCAGACAGTTATCCAGAAAGCTGGGGAAACCTAGTGACTACAACCACTTTGGCATCTCGCTTAGTAGGAAGCTGGACTCAATGGCATAGAAGGTATATTCTAAATTCAAGATTCCATGTGATACTCTCATCCACTAAATTATTTCTCTTTCAAAGGAAGTCAGCAGAATGGTCTTCCTCCAGTTCTCAAACCATGGCATTCTCAAAGCTTTCCAGAATGCTTTAGCTCTGAAAACTGAGAAATGTGACGAGCCACTTGGATTTTCTTATGAACAGCAGAGAGGAAGAGTTCTCCTTTGGTTTATTAGTATCAGATGTGACTCAGATGCTATTCAAGCATATATGGACACTTGATTCATACATATTTTTTATCCTCAGTAATACTTTCTGACAAGAAGTTTTGTGAATTAACCATATGGAATTAAACCTGAATGCTCCAAAATTAAATAAGTATAAGGCAACTTCAATTACCATCTGATCTGAGCATACTATCCTCGTACTTAAAAACCTAAATCATGCAATTGACCCCGAGAAAATTTAAGTTCTATTTGCCTTCTGATTTACAAGTGAAAAATATTGACACACATGCCACCATTTTCCCTTTGCATGATAACAGGCATCACTAACAGATCATGGCACTCATGATCATGGCCTCTGACCACATGGAGTCAGAAGTCCTTCACCACAATACTACAGGTCGTCACTACCAATCAGCTGGAGTAGGCATGAAAGATGAAAGTTTTTTACATCCTTGCATATGCTAATTAGGTAAAAGTTTTCTCTAAATACCCTGGGGGCAGAATATCCCAGGTTAAGGCAATTTACATGTTGAAATGAGTGGGTCTTAATGAAGAAGTAGCTTCTCACCTCTGCGTCTATGGCGACACCTGCTATCTTATGACTCAGAGAATCAGGGGATGCTGAGAAATTATCTTTTTAGGGTAATGTGATGGAGAGTATTAATTCATCAGTCAAACCATGCATTGGGCCACTGCTATGCACTACATGGGTTATGGGTTATGTATTGAATGATAACTCTTCTGCTCTGATAGTTAAAAGTATAGATGGAAGGAAATTTACAGAAAAAGTTTCTGGTCACAATTCGTTGTTCATTTGATGTCTAATCAATACAGTTACAAGAGCCAGCCCTGATGGCCTAGTGGTTAAAGTTCAGCACTCTCCACTTAGACAGCCTGGGTTTGGTTCCTGGTTGCAGAATCACACCACTCATCTGTCAGTAGCCATGCTGTGGCAGCAGCTCACATACAAGAACTAGAAGGACTTTCAACTAGTATATACAACTGTGTACTGGGGCTTTGGGAGGAAAAAAAAGACAAAAGAGATGGGTCCATCCCAGTGGTGTAGTGGTTAAGTTCACATGCTCTGCTTCAGCAGCCTGAGGTTTTCTGGTTCAGATCCTGGGCGTGGACCTATACACCACTCATCAAGCCATGCTGTGGCAGTGGCCCACATAAAAAATAGAGGAAGACTGGCAACAGATGTTAGATCAGGGACTATCCTCCCCATCAAAAAAAAAGAAAAAGGGGAAGATTGGCAACAGATGTTAGATCAGGGACAATCTTCTTCACCAAAAAAAAAAAATAAAGAGGAAGATTGGCAACAACTGTTAGCTCAGGGTGAATCCTTCCCAGCACAAAAAAAACAAAAACAAAAACAAAACCCAAAGATCTTAGCACTCAGAGGGTGCAACTTATGATATATTTAACCCCCAAAAGAAATATCCATACTCAAAAACTTTTAGGCACGTCCAAAAGCACAAGAAACTCCAAGTAGGATAAATGCACAGATACACACATAGACACATCATAGTTCAAATGCTGAAAGCCAAAGGTAAAGAGAAAATCTGTAAAGAAGCAAGAGCAAAATGACTCACCACATACAAGGGAACCCCAATAACATTAACAGTTGGCATCTCATCAGAAACAATAGAGCAAGAAGGCAGTGGGATGACATACTGAAAATGCTGAAAGAAAAAATAAACTATCAACCAAGCGCCTTTTAGCTTATATCTTTCAAATGTAAAGACAAAACAAAGACATTGGCAGATAAACGAACACTGAGAGAATTCGTTGGTCGCAGATCCACCTTACAAGAAATACTAAGTTCTTTAGGCTGAAAGCAAGTGATCCCAGAGAGTAATTCATACACACACACATGATCAACACACACACACACAAAAGAAGATCAATAAAGGTAATTGTGCAATTTTAAAAGAGAGTATAAATTCCTATTTCATCTCCTTTCTTTTCTTAAATATTTGAAAAGCAATTGTATTTTTTTAAGTGTATATAATTGTATTGCTGGGCTCATAACATATAGTAATTTCATATACTTGACAATAACCACACAAAAGAGGTGGATGGAAACAAAGCTGTATTGAAGTAAGGAAATGACACCAGATGGTAATCGAATCCACAGGAAAAAGTGTAGAGAACCAGACACGGTAAAGAAGAAGATAAATATAACAAACTCTATACCTTGTACTTCCTCTCTTTTTTTCTCGTCTTCATTAATAGATGAAAATTATAGTAATTATAAATTAAATTAATTATAACAGTATATTTTTGGGTCTGTATCATACACATTTAATATGTGTGACAATAATAGCAAAAAAGGAGAAAGAGGAAATAGAGCTGGATATGAGGAACCTTCCTTTATCTCATTTAAATTAAGTTAGTACAAGTCTAAGTAGATTCTTATAAGTTAAGATGCATGCAATAAGCCACAGGGCAACGACTAAGAAAATAACTCAAAAATATATTAAAAAATCACTCAAAGAATTACACTATTAGAAAATATTCCCTTAATATAAAATGCATGCAGTAAAGAAGAACTAGAGGAAAAAGACATGAGACATTTAAAAACAAAGAGAATGGCAGACACAAATCCAAATATATCAATGAAAACATTAAATGCAAATAAATTCTAAAACTTAATCAAAAGGTAGAGATTGTCAAATTGTATTTAAAAAATCCAACTACATACCATCTACAGGAAACACACTTTAGATCAAAAACTACAAACAGGTTGAAAGTAAAGAATTTATCATGCAAACAACAACTATAAGAAAGCTGGAGTGGCCACATCAATATGAGGCAAAATAGATGTTAAAACAAAATCATTATGAGTGATGAAAGGGGAGATTTTATAACAATAAAAGGATCAATCCATCAAGAAGATATAACAATTATAAACATATACACCTAGCAACAGAGTCCTAAAATATAGGAAACAAAAACTGAAAGAATTGATGGGAGAAGTAGATGACTCAACAGTAACAGCTAGAAACTTCAATACCCCTCTTTCAATAATAGATACAACAAGCAGGCAGAAAATAAACAAGCAAATGGAAGACTTGAATGACACTGCAAACCAACTACACCTAATGGACATCCATAGAACACTATCCAACAACAGCGGAATACACATCCCTCTTCGCTGTACAACAATGTTCTCCAGGAGAGACCATACGCTGGGGCATAAAGTAAGGCTCAGTAAATCTAGAAAGATTAAATTCTTACAAAATGCTATTCTCTGATCAAAATGGTGTGACATTAGAGATGAAAACACAAAAATATTTGGAAAATTCACAAGTATGTGGAAATTAGGCAATACATTCCTAAATAACCACTAGATCAAAGAAGAAATCCCAAAGGAAACTAGAAAATACCTTAAGATGACTGAAAACCAAAACACAATACACCAAAACTTGTGGAATACAGCAAAAAGCAGAGCTTGGAGGGAAATTTATAGCTGTAAAAACCTATATTAAAAAGAATAAAGATCTCAAATCAATCATCTAGCCTTCTACCTTAAGAAACTAGAAAAGAACAAATAAAATTCAAAGCAAGCAGACGCAAGAAAAAATAAAAATGAAACTGGAAATATATAAAATAGAGAATAGATATAACAATAGAGAATGTCAATGAAAAGTTGGTTCTTTGAAAGCGTCAACAAAATTTACAAACTTTTAGCTAGACTGGCCAAGAAAAAAAATAAAGAATACTCAAATTGCTAAAATCAGGCATAAAAGTGGGATGTCACCATTGACCGTACAGAAATAAGAGAAGATTATAAAGGAATACTATAAACAACTGCCTGGCAACAAATTAGAAAGCGTAGATGAAATGGACAAATTCCTAGAAAGACACAAAGGATCAAAACTGACTCAAGAATAAATAGAAATCTGCATAGACCTACATCAAGCAAAGAGACTGAATTAATAATCAAAAATTACCTACCAAAAAAGGTCCAGGAAAAGATGGCCTCAGTGGTGAATTATATTGAGTATTTAAAGAAGAATTAATACCAAGACTTTGCAAATTCTTCCAAAATATAGAAGAGGATTAAACACTTCCCGACTCATTCTGTGAGGCCAGTATTACCCAGACACGAAACCAGACAAAAATATCACAAGGAAAGAAAACTACAAACAATACCTCTTATGAATACAGGCACAAAAATCCTCAAAAAAATATTAGCAAACCAAATCCAGCAAGATAGAGAAAAAATTATACACTGTGATCAAGTGAGATTTATGGCATGAATTTGAGGTTCATTTGACACCCTAAAATCACTTAATGTAATATACTATATTAGTAGATAATGGAGAGAAACCACGTGATCATCTCAATAGACACAGAAAAAGCATTTGACAAAATTTAACACCCTTTCAAAATAATAAAAATAAAGAAGGAAAGCACTAAAGAAACTAGGAATAAAATAGAATTTCTGGTAAAGGGCACTACAAAAACCTACAGCTAACATCATACTTAATGGTAAAATATTAAATGCTTTCCCTCTATAATGAGGAACAAAACGAAGATGTCTTCTCTCACCACTTCTATTCAGGTTCTAACCAACCAACTAGGCAAGAAAGTGAAATAAAAGGTGTCATACTGAAAAAGAAGGACAGCTCTCTCTATTTGCCAATGATGTAATCTTATATAGAGAAAATCCTAAAATATCCTCTAAAAACTATTAGAAATAATAAATGAATACAGCAAGGTTACAGAATATAAGATCAATATATAAAAATCAATTGTGTTTCTATAGAGTTGCAATGAAAAATTTGAAACAAAATTAAGAAAATCATTTCACTTCCAATAGTATCAAAAAGATAAATACTTAGGAATAAATTTAACAAAAGTAGTGCAAAACTTATACTCTGAAAAGCCAAAACATTACTGAAAAAAATTAAAGAAGACCTAAACCAAAGGAAAGTTTTCCCACGTACATGGATTGGAAGATTTAATTGTTAAATTGGCAATGCTCCCTAAATTGATCTACAGATTCAATGCAATCCTTATCAAAATCCCACTGGTTTCTTTGCAGAAGTTGACAAGCTAATCTTCAAATTCCTATGAAAAGTCAAGGTCCCAGAATACCCAAAACAATCTTAAAAAGAAGAAAGTTTGAAGACTCGCATGTCTTGATTTCAAAATTTACTACAAAATTATAGTTATCAAGACAGTGAGTTACTGCCATAAGGATAGACCTACAGATCAATGGAATAGGATTGATATCTAGAAATAAACCCTTACATTTATGGCCAATTGATTTCAATAAGCGTACCAAGACAATTCAATGTGGAAAGAGTAGTCTCTTCAACAAAGGGTTCTAGAACAATTAGTTGGGCACATGCAAAAGAATAAAGTCAGACCGCTATGTCACACCATGTACAAACATTAATTTAAAATGTACCAAAGACCTAAATGTAAGACTAAAATAAATCTCTTAGAATAAAACATAAGTCTTCAAGACCTTGCATTAAGCAATTATTTCTTACATATGACACCAAAAGCACAAGCAACCAAAAAAAAAGTAGATAAATTGGACATCATCAAAATTAAAACTTTTGTTCTTCAAAGAAGATCGAGAAAGTGAAAAGACAACCCAAACAATGAGAGAAGACATTTGCAAATCATATGTCTAATAGGAACTTGTATTTAAAATATACAAAGCACTCTTGCAATTCAACAGTAAAAAAAAAAAACCCGATTTTTTTAAAAAACAAGTCTCTGAATAGACATTTCTCCAAAAGAAGATATACAAATAGGCAATAAGCACGTGAAAAGATGTTCAGAGATATTAGACATAAGGGAAATTTCAATCAACACCACAGTGATATACCACTTCACACTCACCAGGTTGGCTGTTATCAAAAGACAAACAATAAAAATGTTGGTGGGGATGTGGGAAAATCAGCGCTCTCATACACTGCTGGAGGGGATGGAAAATGATGCAGTCACTTTGGAAAACGGTTTAGCAATTCCTCAAAAGGTTACATGTAGAGTTATCATACTCCTAGAGAATAACCGAGAAAAATGAAGACATATATGTACACAGAAACTTGTACATGAATGTTCATAATAGCGTTATCCGTAATAGTCAAAAAAGTGGAAACAATCCCAATAGCCATCAATGACTACATAAACAAAGTGTGGTATAGTCACACAACAGAATATTATTTGACAATAAAAGGAATGGAGAACTGATACATGCTAGAACATGAATGGCACTTGAAAACCTTATGTTCAGTGAAAAAAGCCGGTTGCAACAGACCCCATATTATGTGATTCCATTTAAACAAAAAATCCAGAGTAGGCAAATCCTTAGGGACAAACAGTAGATGACTGGCTGCCTAAGGATGAGGAAGCTGAGGGCAAAAGGGGAGCAGCTTAATGGGCATGGAGTTTCTTTTTGATGTGATGAGAATATTTTAAAATTGATTATGGTGATGGTGCACAGCCCTGTGAATATACTAAAAAACATTACATTGTACACCTTAAATGGATGAATTGTGCAGTACGTGAATTATATCTTTGCAAAGCTGTTATTCAAAAAACTTATGAAGAAGAGTGGGAGAGGCAGAAAGAAAAAAAGCAATGGAAAGGGGAAACAGAAGGAGAAAGAGAAGAAAGCCTCGTTAAATTAGAACTAATAACAAATAGGAATCCAAGCAGAGACTTTGAGGCAAACACTGCGGAGATGGAGAGCTGTTAACTTCGGTGTGACTTGCACAAGCCCTTTCTCTTTCTCAGCCTCAGTTTACTCATCTGCAGAATTACAAGTTAGACCCATCCCGTCAGACATCTCAGGATCTATGTTTTTCTGACATCTCTGCCCATCTCCAAGGAGCTGTAAATACTGGTTGAATCAGTTATCTTCTGGGGGCTGCCATTATAAAATGAATTAAAAGCAAGAACTCTGCTCAGTCAGCCTGCCAGAACTTTCTATGCCCTGAACCCCTTCTCTACCAATTTCCCACTCCCCCAACTCTCTTTCTAACCCTTGATTTTTTGCTGCTCCCAAAGCTCATCCTGAAGTTAAACTGAGGCCTCTAGGAAGCCCAACCTTGGTCCATCCTACCTGGAGTCTCGTGTGTCTGGGATGGCACGATCGAGGGGCAACTGGTCACTGAGGTAAACGTTGTAACCGAACTTCTGGAAGAGGTCCTGGGCCCTTTTCTGCTGGGCCTCAGAAAGACCCTCGCCCCACTGCTGGAAAAGCTGTGAGTGTGGGAAGAGTGCTTTTCTGGGTTTGTCCTTCTTTGTGTCATTCGTCTTGGTTTCCACTACCTTTTCAACAGGATGCTCTCCGTCTTCCATCCACTCCATTGTGTTGTCCACATCTTCTTGCTGCCTCATAGTCAATTTCATAATTTCTTCTGCAAATGAAGGGCAGAGGGGAAAACATTTCAGCCAACCTTAGTTACCTGGGCATTGCTTTCCATCCAAATTTCCTTGAAATGTTTTCTCTCCACATTCTAAATCTACAAGCTTGTCCCAGAGGATGTGATATGTCAAGGGAACTTGTCAGAGCCATGCTAGGCTGTCCTGAGAAGGCATGTACTAGAACATACCTCTCCTTTCAGCCCCATCAGAACTTGTCTATCCAGAGTCCCACACCTTCAAGATGCCTCTAGGAACTGTGATCTGAGACATAGATTAATAACAAGCTAATATTTTTCAGAATAAGACCCAAGAAGCAGTTACATTAGAATCATCTGTCATGATTATTTAAAGATGTAGATATCCAGGCTTATCCTCAAATCAACTAAATCAGAATCCCAGGGTCAGGTGGGGATGGGGGTAGCAGAAGATACCAGAATCTGCATTTTTGACAAAATCAAGGAGTAATTCTTTTGTGCCATAAAATGTAAGAAACATCATCCTACACCATGAGTGGCTAACAAGGGTGAATCTATTCCACCCATCACCACCATTACCCACCTGCCCCTTCACTTCTCCTGCGTTTGATTCACCAGGAACTTTTAAATTGGAAATGTCCTAATCTCAGTTTGCAGCTTGCTTGGTCATAAGAATGTCTTCAAAAGCTTGTTAAAAATACAGAATCCAGGGCCGGCCCTGGGTAGTGGTTAAGTTCGTCATGCTCTGCTTCAACAGCCCAGACTAGTGGGTTTGGATCCCAGGCTCAGACCTACATCACTGTCTGCCATGCCATGGCAGTGACCCACATGCAAAATAGAGGGAGACTGGCACAGATGTTGGCTCAGGGCGAATCTTCCTCAAGCAAAAAAAGAGGAAGATTGGCAACAGATGTTAGCTCAGGGTGAATCTTCCTTATCAAAAAATAAAGACATACAGAATCCCAGGTCTCCTCCAGAGATTCTGATTCAGTAGGTCCATGGTGAAGCCTAGGAATCTGCATTTTTAACAATTGCTGCAGATAATCTAACGGTCATGTTAATCTGAGAAACACTGCGTTAACTAGAACAAATGAACAGTCACAGACCCAGGCAGAGGAGGCCTTCCAGGACCCATGACATCAACAGTAATGATTTTGGAAAATAGCCTACAAATTTCAGAGCACTCTGCCATCCATTGCTTACTTCACCTTGACAAGAGCCCTCTGCCACTTCTGTCTGGAGAGTCTAGCATGTGCACCTTGAACACCCTCAAGCTCAATTCTGTGAACTCCACAGAGAAAGAGAAAAAAGTAATTATTTAGTGCAGGTGCTTCTGTCTGCCAATCCACTCAAAGACCCAATGCTTCTAAGTTAGGGCTGAACATATAATTCACTCATCAGATTGGGGCACTTTTCAGAGTGGATGGAGCACAGTTAAGAATTATGCAGCAGGTGTAACCAGGACAACAGGTGTAAACCAGGACTATTCCAGGACAACCAGGACTGACCAGCACCCTATACAAAGGAAGCAGGAGAATCTGTTAGTCTCTCAGGGGATGACTCAGCTTAGCCAAGTCTGATTCTGGTAATAAATATATCGTCCCCTCATTGCCGTCAAAACCAGTGTCCTTGTCCCCAAACACAAGGCCCATGATATAGCTCCATCTTGGAGCCTGGGCATGTGACCATTTGCCTGGGAATATCATGAATAGAAGAAAGAGAAAACAGTTTTGCCTGACTCTGCCTCTGGCTGCCACTGCCACTTGTCCCCGGCCAGGTTCCCCTCAGCTTGCGCTGCCTTGCTGCCATCATTTCTCTCTCAGTGAGCGCTTGCTGCATCACAGAATTACAGACAGACTCCAACAAGCTCCTCTACCTGTTCTCCAAACATAGGCACCCCCGTCCTGTCCTCTGTCCTCTCCTGATGATCTCGTCTATCCCCAAGGCCTTGCCTTTCCCCTCAAGGCAACTGTCGCCCCCCCACCCGACACACAATCTGCAGCTTTAGACTCAGGCTGCTGAATCTGAATCTCACCTCTGCCGCTTACAAGTTGCAGGAGTTCAGCAAAGTATCTTAACTTGTCCACTTCCCCATCTGTAAAATGGGGGTGATAGCAGCACTTGCCACATAGATTTTTGGGAGAATTAAATGGGTTTGTTCACATAAAGCATTTACAACTGTGCCTGTTGATGTGGATCAAGGCTGCCCCAGGGAGAGAAGCCCAAGGCGTCCTGGCCTACTTGCTGATCTATATCACCCTCCGGGAAGCATGGGACATCCTGACCCGATTTGTATCTAAAGTTATGAGACCACATGATAACCAGACCCCACCTGCACTGATACCATTTTCACAACTTTTTTACATGATCTTTCCTTTGTCTTATAAAAAATAACTCACATGCCCATGCCTTATAATTTAGCCCCGCCCTCAACACACTGCAGCTCTTCACTGCCCATGGGTCCTGTCGCCATGCTATTCTCTGAATAAAAGAGCACTACCACTAGAACTTGAGAGTCCAAGAAATCTTTCTTTTGACTCCTTGGCTCACAGAGCCCGTATCACCTGTCACTTAATACTCGGTCAATGTTAGCTACCATTGTCATCACTGTTATCATTATTATCCAAACTGGCTATTGGAGACATCTCTCACTTGCTGTTTTCCAAGTTCTCCAAATTCCTTATCAACTGAATTCAAGACCTTCCCCCCAAGTCTCCTGAGGCTCCGTCCCTATTTCTACAAATGGTACCAACTGCTCTCCTCCCACCCAGCCAGCCCCCAAACCTCAGGTCTCCTTTGACTCTCTCCCCACCCCTATTCAGTTGTCTATTCGTGTAGGGTCTACCTCTCCTGGGCAGAACTCATCCTTTTCTTTCCATTCTATTCCAGCTCAATTCCTTATTGACTGTCACCTGGACTGTTCACTCACCAAAGAGTTAGTGAGCATCTACTCCAGCTACTTCCTAACCACGGTGGCCAACAAGATAGGCTGATAACTTGCATTCCCACAGAGATGTTAAGAGGCTCCCTAACCAGGCTCCCGTCCCCTTCCGAACTGCATGACCACGGCCAGGGGATTTCGCTTCTCAGTGCTTTAGATTTACCAAGTACCTCAGGGGGCTTCTGTGATAACTAAGTGGATTAATACACATGGTGCACTTAGGACAGGGCCTGGCACACAGTAAAGCTTGGCTCTTATTCTGGTTTCTCTGTTTCCTCTGCTAGAGGAGCCGGGTGAGAGATGAAGAAGGGTATTGAGAAAAGCGGAAAACTTTTTAAACTGTTATGCTAAGAAATGGGGGTGAGAACTGATTTGTGAAACATGGAAACACTGTGGGGCCAGGAGAGGGCCAGCTGAGGAAAATGACCCTGAATTTGTAGTGGCTCAGTTATGGGAATTATTTCAGCAGTGCTTAGTACTGAGGTGAAGGCACAGAGAAGATGGGCAACCGATTTCACACTATGTTGGGGGATCTTAGGAGGTTGCAACAGAACAAGTGTGCAACTGTTGGTGCCACTCACATGGACAGTGATCTTTAAATGTTTTTGTTCTTTTTTATCTTTACACTAAATCAGAGTATTCAGCTCCAGTCTCTGATGCACATCCCATCTCTCAAAAACAGAAATATCAGTCAAAAGGGAGGAAATACAAGATTATCAGGAACAAGACTAGCTGTCTGCCCCACCCAGAGACGAGATGTCTGCCCCACCTGGAGACCAGCCCCCATATAACTGGCCTGTCATCTCTGTTCTGTAAGATGAGTTTTAAGGACATTAGTCCACCATCTTCCATCTTTGCTGGCAAAAGCAAATGAACGCTTTCTATTCCACTGACTCGCCTCCTGACTTTTTGGCTAGTCTTACAGCAAGCAGAACGAGCCTGCTGCTCGGTAACACAATGGAGTTGTGGATAAAGGCAAGAGAAGAGTTGGGGCAATGGTGCTGTCACGGAGGAATGTTGAATGAGCATGCTGCAGAGTCACAAGGGGGTGATCAGGAATGGAATTTGTCACTTCAGAGGTGAGCAGTTTTGGGTGATGGCAAAGTCCAGTGTGCACCGTAGAAGTGTGAGGTGGGATGGAGGCAAAGATCTTGACAGGTGGGAAGGCCAGGGAATTGAATGGGTCACCCACAAGACACTGCAGTGTCCCAGGGTGATAGCAGGATTGAGGCAGACATGAGGACCGTGAACCTGAAGCCATTACAAAGTCTGTAATGAGTGCGAAAACTTGTCAGGGATGGGTAGAAGAAACTCTAGCAGAGGAAAGAGAGCAGCCAGGCTTTCCTAATAAAGTAAAGGGCTATTACCAGAGCCTTCCAACTCTCCCCTTTCTTCAAGTGGACCAAACCTAGAGCCGATTAGTATTTCCCAAGCCCAACATTGATTATGACACTCCTCAGCCTTAAACCCCTAAATGGTAACCGAGGCAATCCTCCATAGGGACCCACTTAGTTCTCACTAATCCTGCCTTGACCCACACTAAATGCTGACAGATCAATAGGATCACCTCTAGCTCATCTAGCAGCTCCCTGCAAGTTAGAAGAAATTTCTAAAAATCCTTTTTTGGATGATTACAGCCCAGGGGCACCAGCTTGGTGAGGGGACAGTCCCATGGTGTTTCCTCCAGGCAGAAGCAGCAACGTCACACCACACAGCTGATGAGCGGATCATGGGCTGAATTTCAGCTACACGTACAGCCCCTAAAAGGGAAGCAGGAAAGTCCTGTAACTGGGGGGAGGACGTGTTTGGAAGGTGGCATAAAATTGGCCCAAGGAGAAGGAGAATCAGCTATGGAAGTGCTTAAGGCCAAAAGAGAAGGTCAAAGCAAACTCGGGAGGAAACACAAATGAGTCTTTCAAAAAAGACTCATGTGGACACCAGGCATATTTGCTCTGGTGGAAAGTAAACAAGCAGAATTTTTACAATACTCCCAATAGAGTAGTATTTTTATTCAAACTCTTCTGTACTAACTGTAGGGGTCACATGGTGGTCCCGGGTTCTCTGTGCCCTTAAACACCCCTACATTGCTCTTGGTCAACCTCTGGTTTTTCTCTTTCATTCACTGTTGTTACTGGGAAGTCATTTGGACCTGGGCACCCTGGAGTCAGTTTGAGGATGTGAGTTCAGAGTCCAGCAGGATGAAAACAGTGTCGTTAGACCATCCCATGACTTACACTGAAGCTTTCCAAGACCCAAAGAGGACACAGCCAATGGCGTTGCTCTGGCGCCTCCTTTGAGTACCCCTAGGGAGGTTCCAGAAAATTGCTTTACAACCACCAAGCCCTCTCACAATTATCCTTGTGTATTTGCTTTTGCACTTGGTAGTTTACCTAGCTTGCCTCAGTATCCGTACTGACTGAGGATTTTCTTCAATCTTGTTGAAGGCAATGGACAAACAGGATCTCTGGTGACTGAACAGGCTTCCAATTTCGGGAAGCCCTTCAGGAAAGGAGAGCATTTATGATCTGGGAACAGGGTCCAGAAGACATTTTGAAATTCATCTCAGGTTTACAGAGTCCCTAACACCACATCATTTTAGAGTGAAGCACCAAGAATAACAAGAAAAGGAGGAACTGGTCATTGCAAAGAAGGAAAGGGAAGTAAACTCGATGGCTCCGGGTGGCTTTTAGAGACATGCTGTGCCCCAGCTGAAGGAAAGAAAAGCCAGGCTTTAGGCAGAACTCCTGCTAGTTCAAGGGTATTTCCTGAGTAGGCTGAGCCAGTAGGGTGAGCCAGAGAGCTGGTGCGGTCTGGGTGTTCTGCCAAGGTGTGACAGCGACCGCCCAGGTGCGCAGGCATCCTCTCAGTGACGCTGTACTAACTGAGCATGTTTGCATAGTCAATGTCCCACCCAGCCGGATGTACTCAAAGCTAGGGCTTCTGGAGCTGACAATCTTCTCTCTGTTTCATCTACCCTCTTCCCCTGTGTCATTCTTCCCTTCATCCCTGTCTGCTTATCCTCTGTCCTCTCCTTCCTACAATCATTCATTCATTTATTCATCCACTTAATTTCTACGTCCCAGGCACAGGGAATAGAGTGAGAAGACACTTGCTAAGACTCTCTTTAAGCCAGCCCTTATGAAACTCACCTTTCAGGAAGTTGTACCACAATAAAATATAATGAGTCTTATGAGGGAGGATGTAGATGGTGCTATGGTGCTTATGCCTCCCTCCCCCTCCCCCATCTCATTTTCCCTTTCTTCCTCATGTCTCCACGTAAACGCTCATCCTCTCTCCCCGGACTTGCATTTCTTTGCTCCTTTTCTGTCCTCATCTCTTTGGTCCTCTCTCATCTCCCCAAGCCTCCTTTTCCTGCTGTCCTCCCTTCCTTTTTTGCCTCCTGTCTGTCCTTTCTTCTATCTCTCTGCCTCACCCTGAACCTTGCCAATTCTCAATTCTCATTTTAAAAGACACTTTGCCCACCTCCAGCCCCCACGTGCACACACTCACACATCTGTGCAGCCACCGCCCTGCTCACACTTTCAACATGCCCCCCAGGGGCGTTTGATCCCTGTCCCATGGGAACAGGGGAAGCACGGCTGCTTCCTCTCACTGGACTCAGATGCCAAGACACATAGAATTCATAGGACTTAGAGTTTCACGGTGAGCCAGAATCAAAAACAAACCCCAGAATTTGTGTGAACAGGTTAAAATTTGGTGAACCTTGAGGACATTATGCTAAGTGAAATAAACTAGATGGAGAAAGACAAATACCCTTTGATCTCACCTGCATGTGGAATCTAAAACGAAGAAAGAAAAACTGAGCTCATAGACGATGAGGATCAAGGCTGCCCCCGGGAGAGAAGCCCAAGGTGTCCTGGCCTACATGCCGATCTATATCATCCTCTTGGAAGCATAGGACGTCCTGACCTGATCCAATCTGATTCATATCCAAAGTTATAGGACCACCCGATAACCAGACCCCACCTACACAGATACCGTTTTAATAATTTTTTACATAATCTTTCCTTTGTCTTGTAAAGAGATAACTCACATACCTATGCCTTATAAATTTAGCCCTACCCTCAACCCATGTTTGCAGCTCCTCGCTGCCCATGGGCCCTGACCCCACGCTATTCTCTGAATAAAGGGGCAATACTACCAGACCTTGAGAGTCCAAGAAATCTTTCTTCCAACTCCTTGGCTCGCAGAGCCTGCAGCAGTGATAGGGAGAACAGACTCGTAGTTACCGGGGGAAGGTGTGGAGGGTCAGTGAAATGGGGGTAGGGGGTCAAAGGAACAAACTTCCAGTTGTAAACAGGTCCTGGATATGTGCTGTACAGCATGGAGACCATGGTGAATAATACCTATTGCATATCTGAAAGTTGCTAAGGGAGTAGATCTTCAAAGTTCTCATCACAAGGGAAAAAAATTGTAACTATGTGAGGTGACGGATGTTAACTAGACTTATTGTGGTGATCATTTTGCAATATATACCAATATTGAATCATTCCATTGTACACCTGAAACTAATATAATGTTATATGTAAAGTATCTCTCAATAAAAAAAAGAGGTTAAAATGTGGCACACATCAGTTTATAGAGTGCTTCCTGCGTATATTTCCCGACCCTGTGAGGTCAGGTAGGGGTCTTCTCTTCATCTGCATTTACACGTCAAGAGCCTGAGGCTGAGAGAGAGAAGCACCTGCTCCAAGTCAGGCAACCATCGCAGTCATCTCAGGATTCGATCTTAGGTCCTCTAACCAGCTGCCATTAGTTCCTGGTAGGAGCTCATAGCAAAATGGAAGGAGACCTTTGTCCCAGAGCTTGTCACCTCTATTTCACAGCCCCTGTCACACAAAGGCCTAAGGACAGGCTGTGCCTAGATGCTCCTGAGCCTCTCAGGGATTGTCATTCTGAGCCTCAGTCTCCCTGCATGTATGTGTTTATGATCAGGCATGTGTACAAGTGTAGACACACCCCTCCCCCCCACTCACACAGACACACTCTGCTCCCCTCCCCTCAACAGTTTGCTCTGCTTCGCACTAATTCTCAATGCTCACCTCTCATTCAGAGGAATAGAATTCAGTGCCAGATGCTTAAATGGAGCAACTGAGAGATAAGAACCTGACCTTTCACTCATTTTTTCCTCCATACCCTTTTTTTTGTTTGTTTTCCTAAACACACACACACACACACACACACACGATCCCCTCCAAGTTAGTGTTATGAACTTACTCAGGTGCTGCAAGTCCACTTCCAGGGAAGAGAGTCTCTTGATCACTGCCTTGTTCCATTCAAACTTAGGCAAATAAAGCTCCCTTCGGAGACTACTTGGAATTACCTTTTGTAAAGTCCCCTTGGTATAAAATACCAGGAGAAGATTGACAGCAATGGCCAGAGTCAGCCCAATGCAGAGGACTTTGGAGACATTTCTCCTGCGTGTCATCCCTGCCTCTGACTCTGCCACTCCCGAGGGGCTGAGTGTGTCACTACCCAGGCAGGCTAAGGATCAGAATCAACTGAGCCTGGTCTCCGCCGGCTGCATGGATGACACCCTGTCTGCTGAGCCAGATGATCTTCAGGTGGGAAAGCTGTCACAGCTGTCTGACTTCTCCCTGAGCCAAGTCAGGTGGAGTGTGCCAAGCAGCCATCCAATGACTGGCAGGCCACGCAGGCACATGTTGCAATGTCTCAGAAGTCAGGTTAACACCTGCTCCCAAAGCTAGCTCAGATTGCAGGGTGTAACTATGTACGTGACGCATGTTCTCTCTGTTCTTTCTAGTTTTGTCTTGGTTTTCAATGTTCCCTCTCCCAGGTAAAACCACTTGGAAGACTCTCTGAAAGGTCTTGTAAGGTGTGGTCCCGAGAGGAGATAAATACTATGAAAAAGGAATCCACAAGGAGGAAGCTTCTGTACCACATGCTTTCTTGAGGGCAAGGATCACGTCTCAGATGTCTTTTAGCTCACTCTACACAGTCTTGAACATAGTCCATATGCAACAATTGTCAGTTCAGTAAACTTGAGGAGAGACTTTCCTCCTGGTTCCACCTAGAAGCAGGTAGATGAGCTGGAGGTGGCCCCTAGAGGTGAGCCCCAGGGGATGGCCCTGCTTCTCTCGTCTCTGCTCGTCATCTGTGCAGCTCAGCACACTGACGTTCTCCCCTGCCCCAGCTTCCAGTAACTCTTCTGCCTCCACACCTCACACTCATGACATGTTTTGGACAAATCACCTCATTATCATCATTATAGATTAAACACTTAAAATTGTTCCCCAGAGCCCAAAGTTTACAGTTCTCAATCTAGTGTTGGGTCCCTCCGTAATCATAACTTTCACCCTGGCCCAACCCCTTGGACTCCCTTACTAGGTCCCCACACACAGCATATGCAGACAAAAGCTGAGGCAGATATGTGGATTAAAGTAAAGAAATGTGGCTTTAGGAAAAGCATGTAGAATGAAAAAGAACAAAATGAAAAATAACCAGTTTCTTTTGTTTTTCATCAAAGTCTTTCCCAAGCTCTCGCCTGCAAATTGGAGTCAAAATAAATCCAGAAATGCATGCTTGCTTCCATTTCTGTTCCAAGATAGAGTAGATCCAATTATCTCTATTCTTCCTCACTAAGTGCAACTAAAAACTCTGTACACTATATATAAAATAAATATATGAAGACTCTGAAAGGTGGAGAAAAGAGGGCAGACCAGCTAGAGATCTCAGGACCTGAGGAACAACATAACAGTGAGTTCCCTGGATTTTCTTTTTGCCTAATATGTCCTAGACCAGATGCTGGAGAAGTTGCCAACCTGTAAGTGCCAATGGGCAGACAATAAAAGCCCAAATAAAAGCCTGCTCTCTCCAGCCAAAGGAACAGGAAAGGGGCAGGCTAGCAAGACGAGAAACATTCAGACAATAACTGCCCTACTTCTGCTGAACACCACTAAAACCTTGCTGTGCCATGTCCATCCCATTAACAAAGGCCACATGGGAAGCCTTGACTTCCACTCTCATCCCCAGCTGTGACGAGGTGCCTCTTCTTCCATCCCCCTCCAGGATGGTGTCAGAGAAAGCCTAGTAGGGAGTCATAACTTTTACCCTTGTCCCCCAATGATGTCAGTAAGGGAAGAGTAATGAAGTGGCTCTCACTCTCTTAGCCAGTGTGGTGTCAGCAGAGGCCTAGTGGGGAACCTGAACTTCCTACCTCAGCCAATAGTAATGAGACATCCCTCCCCCTAGGTGTCAATGGAGGCCGAGTGGGAAACCTGGACTTCCACTCCCACCTGGCAGTAACAAGATGGCATCTCCCTTTCCCCACCAGAGCAGCATCAGACAGTCCTGCTAAAACAGAAGATTTAAATAAGATCCAGAGTCTAACACCATAATAGCCAGAATGTCCAATTGAAAACCACTTGTCATACCAAGAACCAGGAAAATCTCAACTTCAGTGAGAAAAGATAATCAATAGACATCAAATGCAATATGACACAGATGTTAGAATTTAAAGATTTTAAAGCAGCCATCATAATTGGCAAGCAGTTACAAACATGCTTCAAACAAATGGAAAAATATTAAGTCTCAGCAAAGAAATAGAAAGTCTCAGGAAAGAAATAAAAGACATAAAGTAGAACCAAATGGAAATTTTAGAACTGAAAAATACAATAAATAAAATTTTAAAATCACTAATGGTGCCTCAATAGCAGAATGAAGAAGAGAGAGAAAAGAATCAGGGAACTTGATTAGAAGATAGGACAATAGAAATTACCCAGTTGGAACAACAAAGTGAGAACAGCCAAAAATAATAATAACAGAACCTCAAGAATCTGAGACTACAACAAAAGATCTAGTATTTCATCAAAGTCCCAGAAGAAGAGGTGAAAGTGTGAAGTTAAACAAGAATTCAAAGAAATAAGGGCTGAAAATTTCCCAAAACTGACAAAAGGCATAAATCTACAGACTCAAAAAGCTGAGTGAACCATGAATAGGATAAACTCAAAGAAATCTACACCAGGACACATCATAATCAAACTTCTGAAAACTAAAAACAAAGAAAAATCCTTGAATGCAGAGAGAAAGAAATGAGAGCTCACTTATAGGGAAAAACCATTCAAATGACAGCAGATTTCTCATCAGAAATCACAGAGACCAGAAGAAGTATCACCACATTTTCAAGTGCTGAAAGAAAAGAATGGTCAACCCAGACTCCTATATCCAACAAAAATACCCCTTTGGAATAAAGGGGAAGTCAAGACTTCTCAGACAGAAAATTAAGAGAATTTCTTGCTAGTAGACTTACTCTAAAAGAAAGTTTACAGAAGATTTTCAAAATGAAGAAATAACAAAAGAAGAAATCTTGGAACATTCAGAAGAAGGAAAGAATATATGAGTAAATACAAGACTTTCTTTCTCGTCTTGAGTTTTCTAAATTATGTTTGACAGTTGACACAGAAATCGTAACATTGATGAGGTTGTCAAAGTGTGTAGAAGAGATATTTAAGACAATTGTATTATAAATGGGAGAGGGTAAAGGGACTTGAAAGAAGGTAAGCTTTCTATATTTCACTTGAACTGGTAGAATGATGACACTAGCAGGCTGTGATAAGTTATGTGTGTATAGTGGTGATGGGATAGTTCTAAAGTATCCTGATTGTAGCGGTGATCTCATGAATCTACACATGTGATCAAATGGCACAGGAGTGTATGCACACAGCATCAATGTCAAATTTCTGGCTTTGCCATTGCAGTATAGTTATATAAAAAATATCCATTGGGGGAAATTGGATGAAGGGTACAAAGACATACACTGTATTATTTTTGCAAATTTTTGTGAATCTATAGTTATTGCAAAGGTTTTTTTTTTTTAAATAAAACATGATCTCCACCCTAAAACTTAGGCCACTTTCTGAAATAACAAACGCTTCATTAAAAACACACAGAAGAATTGTGGTTACCACTGGGGGTGGCAAGGGCTGGGCAACTGAGGGATGGAAGTGGGAAGGAGTCTGACTCTTCACTGCACAGTTTTTTTATATATCTTAAATTTTGTTTCATGTTACATGACCTATCTATTGAAAATAAATAGGATAATTTAATAAAATTGCATCATAACCTTTGACACTTTATTGCTTTCTAGAGTAGCACAGAAGTTCACTCAACTATAGAAACCAACAAGCATTTCTTTTCCTGTGGTCTTCATTTGCACCAAAGGGACCATGTGAACGTCTTTGTAGGAATCCTGAGTGCCCTCTCATGCATCCCATCACTGCTCAGAACTGGGGCAGTGGTCCTCACATGTTCAAGGTCATAAAAATCACATGAGTATCTGGGTAACAATGCAGATGTCTAGGTCCCAAGCCTACAGATTCTAATTTTGTAAATCCATTATGGGACCTGGGAATCTGCATTTTAATAAGTGCCTCATCTGAATAAGCTTACATCTCTGCCCCAAGAAGTTCATAAACCCATGGAGGAGGTGGACTGATTTACAGTAGAATCAATGTGATTAGAACCCTGTACGTAGGAGGCACCAACATGGGCCAAGGGCCACCAAAGGGCAAGTGACCATTCTGCCTGGGTATGTGGCATCTTGAATGGTAGGTAAGTTTCAGTACCTCCAGCAGAAGGAGCAAGTATCAGGAAGGTTATGGAGACAAGAAAGTACAAATCATCTTAATCAGGCCAAATAATAGTTCGTTGTGTTCAGAACGTAGAGGTGGGGACTGGGAAAAAAATAAGAAGAGCTGTTCATCTCATTTTTGTTTATAATAGCAAAAAATAATAATAATAAGCTGACTGAAATGTCCAACCACAGGGGAATGGTTAAATAATTTATGATACATTAATGGCTAAGTATATTATGGTACCTCCACTCTATATTAGAGTATTACGGGCGGCAAGAAGAGACTGTTGCAGAAAATACGGATGTTAGGCTAAGAGAGTGGTTCTGTTACTCGCTAGCCAGGAAAACTCAGGCTAGCTGTTTTACCTCTCTCTACCTTATTTGGCTTATCTGCAAAATGGGGCTACATAACACTCTCCTTTGCAGAGTTGCTGTGAAGTTTAAATGAGATAAACTTTGTAAAGGGTTTAGCATAATCAGTAAACATTGTATATTAGCATTGCTGGTTTTTTTGTTAATTTTCTTTTTCTATTTTTTAACTATTCTCCGATATTCTCATGAGGGAAAACATTTATAAATTAATGACATTTTATAGTAGGATCACCAGATGTGGTAGTCATCTGAAAATAGAGGCTGAGGGGAGAGAAGCAGTAAAAAGTAACCCTGAAGTTTCTAGCTTCAGCAATTGAGTGCTTCATGGTGCCCATAATGGAGGGTCTAAAAAGGAAGAGAGGAAGCATTGGGGGAAATAATTGGGTCAACTAAGGGTATGTTTCATTTGAAAGGCCTCCGAAAGATCAGTATGTCCAGCGAGAAAACAGAAATTTGGCTCTGAAGCTTTAGGGAGAGATCAAGGGCAGAAAATTTGCTCAGAAGAAATAAAGGAAGTTTTGGAAAGCAGAGTGTATTGGAATTAAACATAATAATGGAACATTCACGTAGGGACAATTTTGCGATTTTAGTGTCTCAGATCCCATTGGGGAAAAAATGGTGATTCAATCATTAGTAATGGCTATCTCTTCCCTTCCTTAGCATAAAGCCTCTGGCCAGACAGTAAATATTTCAGAATGGATCGCTTCTGTTGATCATAATGCTGACTTTTTGGGGGGAAAACTCCTCCTTTCATATTTCATCACAAAAATTTCTGTTTATTCCATGCTCATTTGGGGATGTATGTTCTTGAGAGATTAAACTGTATCTTTACTTACTTAGTTACAAATATTTGTGTAATTTTGGAAGATTCATTCACTTGACAAAGGAAAGTCTTGATAATAGAGGCTGAGAAAAGCTTCTTTGTGGATTTTGAGTGTGTGTTGGAGGAAAAAAGGAAAATAAATGATGTGTAAGTACTTTCTGTGGTCCAGCCAGTGGTAGGCATTTCTTCCCTGTGATCTCATTTGGTCTTCATAACTAACTGTGATGTGGGGATTATTGCCCCATTTCACAGATAAGAAAACTGAGGATCAGAAGGTTAAGTAATATTCATTCTGGATCAGGTCGTATTCTTTTCGTTTCAGTGTTTTAATCACAGTTCTTTATGCTGTCGTTTTAGGGGTTAGTACAGATAACCTATAGATAGTTTTCCTTTTGCATATCTATCCATTTCCTAGTGTCCTTCCTGACCTCCTGGATTGATTGCCTATATATTTATCATTGTGCTGAAGTCTACGTATGATACAGAAACAAGTGTTCCAAGACAATAGTTTCTCCCTCCAGCTGCTCAGCCAGGAGTGTAAATATGAGATAGTATGACCCAGAAAAAATTCATAAGGTAAGTTAAATTGCTGAGTAAGAAAATCTTCAGGTAAAATTCACTTTAAAGATGGTCTTTCCCACCAATAAGCAGAGGCTTAGACAAATCTCTTCTGCCATAGCAACAAAAGAAAAAGAATCATACTGCAGAATTAGAGAGTATCATAAGACCTAATATATAATTAAGAGTACAAATTAGGAAGAGCCAGTGGTATAGTCAATTGATAAACATTTAATTTTGAGAAATGGCAGAGTAACGTAATTTTTTGCAATTAATTCATCAGCCCTGAGTACCTACAAAATAATATAATTGCACAAGGAAACATACTGCCTGAAAATAGACCAATATAGATTGCAGAACAAGGCAACAAAAGAAGAGAAGAACTGGGACCACAACCAAATCATAGGTTTTGTTTTTTACCACGTCCAGCTGTGAGTTTCATCAGTGATCTAGCAAGGAAGTCTTGGTCATTACCATCAGGGCTAGAATAAGTGCAATTTTTATATAGCCCACATTTGTGCCTGTAATTCACTTTCATAAGCCTTTAAACTCAGTTCTTCAAATGTCATGTGATGGGTGATACTTTGAAGCACTACGTTACTTACCAGCTGCCACTTGCCAGCCAACAGCTCAGTTTCTGTTTCGTTCAGGCATTCCAGTGAGACTTTAAATAATTCAGGGTGAAACTATCAGTTTGAAAGAAAACTGGAAGAAGCACTTAGGAAAAGATACTCTGGAATTGCAGACAAGTAAATGTTAGTCTAATAGGTTTGAGAGATGGATATCTCTACCTTATACTAAATTTGCTGAAGAAGCAGGTGGTAACAGATGAAAAAGCATCGTAACATTTTTTTTAATTTTCTGGAATCAAGTTCTGCTTCGAGTTGTGATGGAGTAACTTGGATCAGATTTGCTCTCCTCCTTTTTCAAAAACAACTTTAAAACTGAACAAAATATATGAGACAACTGTTTTCAGGCAATAGGCAGCAAAAGACTGTGATCCCTGAGAGAAAGAAAACATGAGGTGAGCCTTACATTTATCCCGTCTCTTTACCTGGGGACAATTTCATAACCATAATACAGGACGCTGAGCCCCAGGAAGGGCATGATTATCCCCTGAGCTGAGGAGTCAGAGAGCAGAGTTTGAAAGCTGCTAAAGCATCTGAAAATTCAGTGCATGGTACCGAAGTTAAAGCAGCTACACAGAAATAGGCAGCTTTCTGAGGATTTCCTCCAGATTCCCAGAGGGAAAAACCCCACAAGCTCTAGCCTAGAGCAACTGCTATAGGGTTGAAAGCATAGCAGAGACACTAGAGGTCCCACAATCTTGGGGGACAGAGAAATTCTGGCCACGTCACGATGTAGAGATCCTACTGAACACCCTGGATACTTTGCTAAGACACCAAGAAGACACAGCTTAGGAGTAAGGACCATGCCTTAGGACAAGGACCGCTCTAAAGCTGCTCTAACAAAGCCTAAAAGCAAGTCTCAACTGCATCAAAATAAGTTGCCAGTATGTTGACAGCCAGAGCAAAACTCGGCGCTCTTTAAAGAAAGACGGCATAAACCAGATGTTTTACAAAGACTCATTCATAATGTCCAGGATACAGTTACAAATTACTGGACATGTGAAGAAGCAGGAAAATGTGACCAGTTAAAAAAGAAAAGTAGTCGGTAGAGATTGACCAGAAGATAAGCCAGAGGTGTTAATTAAAAACATGGACTTTAAAATGGCTATTATAAAAATGTCTAAGGATTTAAAGAAGAATATGGACATAATGAATGAAGAGGTGGAGAAATCTCAAGGAAAAACTAGAAACTCTAGAAAAGAACCAAATGAGAGTTCTAGAACTAAAAGTTAAAGATTTACTGAAATTAAAGATTTACGGGAAAGATTTAACATATTGGCAACTTCGGAAAAAAGCTCATGAATTTCAAGACATGTCAATAGAAATTATTCAATGTGAAGAAAAAAGGGAAAAGAATGATTTTTAAAAATAGACTCAGTGATTTACAGGACAGTATGAAGTGGTTTGACTAATTGTAATTGGAGTCACAGAAGGAGAGCAGGGAAAGAATTTTGCAGAAAAAATATAGAAGAAATAATGGAGAAAATTTGTTAAATTTAGTGAAAACCATCAATCTACAAATAAAAGTGGCTCTTTGGCAGAGCACATTTTTTTCTAAATACATACAGGCACCTCAGAAACAAACTGCTGAAAAAACAATCTTAAACGCCACTATAGGAGCCAGAATGGGAGTGGAATTGGAGGCTAGAAGACAATGGAACGACATCTTTAAAGAAGTGGGTCAGGAGTTAACCTAGTATCCTACATCAGGCAAAAATATTTTTCAAAAATAAACGCATTTTCAGATAAATGAAAGCTAAATCAGCACATTTGCCCTACAATAAGCACTAAGGGAAGTTCTTCAGATTGAAGGGAAGTATCACTGCAAGGAAACTCTAATTTATAGGAAGGAATGAGGAGCACTAGAGATGATAAATATGTGGCTAAATAGAAAAGATTATATATTTTTTCTTCTCTTAATGTCCTTAAAAGATAAACGACTGTTTAGAGCAAAAGTAGTGACGCTGTAAGGTGGAGTTATAATGTATGTAGAAGTTAAATTTGTGACAGTGGCACGGAACACGAGGAGGTAATATAATTACAATGATGTAAAATGTTCCTACATTTTAAAAATATTAAGTGTAAAATTATACAATATTAATTCTAGGTAGACTATAGGTTAAACATACATACTGTATTCCCTAAAGCAACCAATAGAACATAGTAAAAGTCTTTACCTAAGAAGACAATAGAGAAACTAAAACAATATAATTTTTAAAAAATTGATCAAACCAAGGAAAGAGAGGAAAAGGGACAACTGAGACAGATGAGATAAATAGAAAACAAATAGCAAGATAGTAGACTTATACCAAAGCATATCAATAATTAGATTAAAATAAAGGGACTAAACACACCAATTAAAAGGCAGAGATTGTCAGACTAAATCAGGCATCACCAAACTATGACCCTACGAACTAAATCCAGCCTGCTACCTATTTTTTTAAGTAGATTTTATTTTTTAGAGCAATTTTAGGTTCACAGCAAAATTGAGCAGAATGTACAGAGAATTCTCATATACTCCCTGCCCCTACACACGTGTGACTTCCCCCACTATCAAAATCCTGAACCAGAGTTTACCATTTGCTTAAATCCATAAGCCTACGTTGACACATCATTATGCTTAAAGTCCATAGTTCATACTACAGCTCACTCTTGATGTTGTACATTCTATGAATTTTGACAAACGTACAATGACATGTATCCACAATTATAGGATCATTCAGAATAGTGTCACAGCCCTAAAAATCCTCTAGCTCTGCCTATTCATTCCTCCCTCCCTCCCAAACCTCTGGTGACCTCTGATCTATTTACTGTCTCCATAGTTTTGCCTTTTCCATAAAATCATATAGTTGGAATCATATACTATGCAACCTTTTCATAGTGGCTTCTTTCACTTAGTAATATGCAACCCTAATGCATTTAAGTTTCTCCATGTCTTTTCATAGCTTGACAGCTCATTTATTCTTAGTGCTGAATAATTCCATCTTGGATGCACCACAGTCTGTCCATTCACCTACTGAACGATGCTTTGGTTGCTTCCAAGTTTTGGCAGTTATGAATAAAGTTGCTATATATATCTACGTGCAGGTTTTTGTTTGGACATAAGTTTTAACTCGTTTAGGTAAATATCAAAGAGTTTAGTTGCTGGATAGTGTGTAAAGAGCATGTTTAGTTTTCCAAGAAATTGCCTTCCAAAGTGGCTGTACCATTTTACAGTCTCACCAGCAATGAATGAGAATGTGTGTTGTTCCACATCCTCACCAGCATTTGGAGTTGCCAGTGATTCAGATTTTGACTATCCTAATAGGTGTGTGGTGGTATCTTTTTGTCATTTTAATTTGAAATTCTCTAATACATATAATGTGGAGCATCTTTTCAGATGTTTATCTGCTGTCTGTATAACTTCTTTGTTGAATTATCTGTTCAAATATTTTGCCCATTTTTTAAATAGGGTTGTTCATTTTCTTACTGTTGGGTTTTCAGTGTACTTTGTACATTTTGGATAACAGTTCTTTGTCAGATGTCTTTTGCAAATATTTTATCCCAGTCTGTAGCTTATCTTCTCATTCTCTTGACATTATTCTTTGCAAAGCAGAAGCTTCTTATTTTAATGAAGTCCAGCTTATCAATTATTTCTTTCACGATCATGCCTTTGGTATTGTATTTAAAAATCATCACTGAATTCAAGGTCATTTAGATTTACTCTTATCTTCTAGGAGTTTTATAGTTTTGTATTCTACATTTAGGCCAATGATCCATTTTGAGTTAATTTTTGTGATAAATATAAGGTCTCTAAATAGATTGTTGTGTTTTTTTTGCATGTATGTGTGGAGCAACATTTGTTGAAAAGACTATCTTTTTCTCCATTGTATTGCCTTTGTTCCTTTGTCAAAAATCAATTACTATATTTATGTGGGTCTATCTTAAGGTGCTCTGTTCTGGTCCATTGATCTCTTTGTCTCTTCTTTTGCTAATATCACACTGTCTTGATTACCATGGCTTTGTAGTTAAGTCCGGAAGTCAGGTAGTATCAGTCTTCCAACTTTGTTCTTCTCCGTCAATACCGTATTGCCTAATCTGGATGTTTTGCCTCTCCATAAACACTTTAGAATCAGCTTGTCAGTATTCACAAAACAACTTGCTGGCATTTTGATTGAGATTGCATTGAATCTATACCTCAGGTTGAGAAGAATTGATGTCTTGACAATATCAATTCTTCCTATCCATAAACATGGAATCTCTCTCCATTTATTTAGTTCTCTGATTTTGTTCATCAGAGTTCTGTAGTTTTCCTCATATAGATCATGTACATATTTTTTTAGATTTATACTTAAGGATTTAATTTTAATAGATTCTATTGTAAATGATACTGTGTTTTTATTTCAAATTCCAATCATTCATCACTGGTGTACAGCGAATCCATTGACTTTCTATATTAATCTTGTGTCCTGAAATACTATAACAACTACTTAGCTCCAGCTACAATACATCCTACAATACATCCTACACACTACAACAATTTTTTGTTGATTTTAAGGGATTTTGCACATAGACAATTATGTCAATTATGTCATCTTCCCTCTGTATTCCTTTTATTTCCTTTTCTTGTCTTATGTCTTAGGTGGACTTCCAGTATAATGTTAAAAAGAAATGGTGAGAGGGGACTTCCTTGTCTTGTTCCTGATCTTAGCAGGAAAGCTTCTAGTTTCTCACCATTAAGCATGATATTAGCTGTAGGTTTTTTGTAGATATTCTTTGTCAAATTGAGGAAGATCCTCTCTATTCTCAGTTTACTGAGAGTTTTTATCACTTGTGGGTGTTGGATTGGTCATATGCTTCATCTGCATCTATTGATATGACCATGTGATTTTTTTCTTCTTTAGCCTATTGATGTGATGTATACGCTAAATGATTTTTGAATGTTGATCTAGCCTTATATACCTGGGATAAATCCCACCTGGTTGTGGTGTCTAATTCTTTTCATACATTGTTGGATTCAATTTGCTAATATTTTGTTGAGGATTTTTATACCTATGTTCACTGGACAACAGTTTTCTTTTCTTGTAATGTCTTTATCTGGTTTTGATATTAGTGTAATACTGACCTCAGGATAAGTTAGGAACTATTTCCTTTGCCTCTATCTTCTGGAAGAGATTGTAGAGAATTGGTATAAACTTCTTCCTCAAATATTTGTTAGAATTCACCAGTGAATCCATCTGGGCTTGGTTCTGTTTTGGAAGGTTATTAATTATTGATTCAATTTCTTTAATAGATATAGGCCCATGTGAATTGTGGATTTCTTCTTGTGTGAGTTTGGCTAATTGCGTCTTTCAAGGAATTGGTCCATTTCAGCTAGATTATCAAATTTGTAGGCATGGAGTGGTCATATCATTCCTTTATTATCTTTTTAATGTTCGTGAAACCCATAAAGATGTCCCGTCTTTCATTTCTGATCATAGTAATTTATGTCCTCTCTTTTTTTCTTAGTTAGCATGGATAGAGTCTTATCAATTTTATTGAGCTTTTAAAAGCATCAGCTTTTGGTTTCATTGATTTTCTCTGTTGATTTCCTATTTTCAATTTCACTGATTTCTGCTCTAATTTTTCCTTTCTTCTGCTTCATGAATTTAATTTGCTCTTCTCGTTTTAGTTTCCTGAGATGGAAGCTTAGATTACTCATTTCATAGATCTTTCTTCTTTCTAATGTGTGCCTTCAATGCTATACATTTTCCTCTACGCACTGTTTTCACTACATCCGACAAATTTTGATAAATTGTATTTCCATTTTAATTTAGTTCAAAGTATTTTTAATTTCTCTTGAGATTTCTTCTTTGACCCATGTGTTATTTAGAACTGTGTTGCTTAAAATGCATGTATTTTGGGATTTTCCAGCTATCTTTCTACTTTGATTCTATTGTTATCTAAAAGCATACATTGTATGCTTTCTATTCTTTTACATTTGTGGAGATGAGCTTTATTGCCCAGAAGGTAATCTACCTTTGTGAATGTTCCATGTGAGCTTGAAAAGAGTGTGTATTCTGCTGTTGTTAGATGAAGTATTCTATAGATGTCAATTATATCCAGTTAATTGATGTTATTGTTGAGTTCAACTATGTCCTGACAGATTGTCTGCCTGCTAGATCTGTTTAGTATGTAGAGAGGGGTGCTGAAGTCTCCAAGTATAATAGTGGATTCATCTATTTCTCCTTGCTCAGTTTTCTGCTTCATGTAGTTTGACACTCTGTTGTTAGGGTATACATATTAAGCATTGTTATATCTTCTTGGAGAACTGGCCTTTTGTCTTTATGTAATGTCACTCATTATCCCTGATAATTTTTCTTACTCTGAAATCTGCTCTCTCTGAAATTAATAAAACTCCTTCTGCTTTCTTTTGATTAGTGTTAGTATGATATATTTTTCTACGTTCCTGTACTTTTAATCTATATGTGTTTTTATATTTAGAGTAGATTTCTTGTAGACGTATGGTCTAGTTTTTGATACACTCTGACAATCTCTCTTTTTCACTGGTATATTCACCACTGATGTTTAAGGTGATTGTTGATGTAGTTGGATTAATATCTCCCATATTTGCTAATGTTTTCTATTTTCTACCCTTGTTTTTTTATTCCTATTTTTGTCTTCCACTCTTTTTATGCCTCTTGTGTTTTAATTGAACATTTCATATGATTCTAATTTTTCTTTCTTGGCATATCAATTTTACTATTTTTTAAAAAACATTTTTGTTGTCTTGGAGTTTGCAATATACATTTACAATTAATCCAAATCCACTTTCAAATAACACTATAATGCATCACAGTACTGCAAGTACCTTATAATAACAAAATATTTCTAATTTCTCCCTCCTCTCCTTTGCATCATTGTTGTCATTCATTTTACTTGTATAAGATATAATCATCAAATACATTGTTGCTATTATTTTTTAACAAACTATCTGTTAGAGCAATTAAGAACCAGAAAAGTAAGTATTTGTTTTACCGTCACTTATGCCTTCTCTAATACCTTTCTTTAAGTAGATCCTGATTTCTGACCTATATCATTTTCCTTCTCTCTGAAGAACTTCTAACATTTCTTACAGGGCAGGTCTATTGGAAACAAATTCCTCAGTTTTTACCTGTCTGAGAATGTCTTTATTTCTCCTTCACTTTTGAAGAATAGTTTTGCAAGAAACAGAATCCTGGGTTGGTAGGGTTTTTCTCTCATCACTTGAAATACTTCTCTCTACTCTCCTCTTGCTTGCATGGTTTCTGAGGAGAAGTCAGATGTAATTCTTATCTGCCTCTATAGGTAAGGTTCTTTTTCCTCTTGTTTCTTTCAGTAATTTTTCTTTACCTTTGATTTACTGAAGTTTGAATATAAGGTGCCAAGGTGTAGTTTGGGGGGATTTTGAAGGGTGGTTTTTTGGCATTCATCCTTCTTGGTGTTTTCTTAGTTTCCTGAACCTGTGGTTTGATGTCTGACATTAATTTGGGGGTAATTCTGAGTTTTTATTGCTTCAAATATTGCTTCTGCTACTTCTTCTCTTTCTTTTCCTTCTAGTATGCCCATTATGCATATATTACATCTTTTGTAGCTGTCCCACAGTTCTTGAATGTTCCCCATTTTTTTGGTCTTTTTTCTCTTTGCCTTACTTTTAAAAACTGCCATTTACATATCCTCAAGCTCAGAGATCCTCTCCTCAGCTGAGCCCAGCCTACAAATGGGCCCATCAAAGGCATTTTTCATTTCTGTTACAGTGGTTTTGACCTCCAGCATTTCTTTTTTAATCTTTATTTCTTAGAATTTCCATCTCTCTGCTCAGCCCTTTGTTCTTGTTTGTTGTCTACTTTGTCCATTAGTGAACTTACCATATTAATCATAGTTATTTGGATCTGATAATTCCGACATCCCTGACATATCTGAATCTAGCAATGGTGCTTTCTCTGTCTCTTCAAATTGTGTTTTTTGCCATTTAGCATGGCTTGTAATTTTTTGTTGAAAGCCGCATGTGATGTCCTGGGTAAACAGGCCTTTAATGATGTGGTAGTAAGGTGGGGGTGGGGGGGAAGGAAGTGTTATCTAGTCCTATAATTAGGTCTCAGTCTTTTAATGAGACTGTGCCCCTGGGCTGTGAACTTCACAAGTGCTTTTCAGTTTTTTTCTCCCCTTGGGTGGGACAAGATGACCAGAGAGGGCTGCAGTTGGGTATTTCCCTCCCCCTCGGGTAGGTTAGGCTCTGATGAAACAGTTTCGAGACCTGAGGGCAGGTCTTGTTAAGAAGAACAGGATGCTCTGGTATATTTCAAAATGATTACTTTTCTCCTCCCTCTGCCAGAAGCTCAAGAAGATTTTTCTCCAATATTCACTGTGAAAATCTGGTCAAGCTCCTGGAGGTAAAACTCATGAAAATGTGGGTACCCTCCTAAGACTGAACCTCCCAGGGATTTTAACCTCAGGTTTGTCCACACTGAGCCTCCAGCACTTCATCAATTACAGTGTAGGTTTTCCCACCCCAGTACTGGTTCCTGAGCCAGTTTCTACTCCTGTGTTTCTGCTCCAGTAAGTTGTGCTTCTCTGTACCTGCCTGTCTATCTCTTCAAGTTGGGGGCAGTGGTTTGCCCTGCGACCTTAGTTCTCTGAAAGATCTAAGAAGAGTTGTTGATTTTTATTTTATTCACCTTTTTACTTATTGTTGGGGCAAAGTGACAACTTCCAAGTTCCTTACATGTTTGATTGTAAACCAGAAATCCCACCTATTTTTGTAAATACAATTTTGGTGGAATGCATAAATGGACTATCAATGGCTGCCTTTGTGCCACAACAGCGCATTAAGTAGTTGTCACAGAGACCACATGGCTTGCAAAGCCTAAAATATTTACTATCTGGTCCTTTGCAGAAGTTTGCTCATCCCTGGACTAGACTAGATAAAAAGACAAGATTCAACTATATTATGTCTCCAGGAGACGCATTTTAAATAGAAAGACACAAATATGTTGAAAATTAAAGATTGGAAAAATAAATACCATGCAAGAGTAAGCCAGACAAGAAGTATTAGTAGAGATAAAGAAGAAATTTCTGTAACAGGAAAAGGGTCAATCAATCAAGAAGACATAACCACCTTAAATGTATATGAACCTTATAACAGAGAATCAAAATACATGAAGCAAAAACTGACAGAATTGGGGCCAGCCCGGTGGTGTGGTGGTTAAGTTTGCATGCTCCACTTTGGCAGCCCAGGGTTCATGGGTTCAGATCCTGGGCACAAACCTATGCACTGCTCATCAAGCCATGCTGTGGTGTCATCCCACATACAAAATAGAAGAAGATTAGCACAGATGTTGGCTCAGGGCTAATCTTTCTCATCGAAAAAAAAATCTGACAGAACTAAAAATAAATAGACAAATCTACAATCCTGGAGAGAATAAGTGATAAAACAATTAGAACAAAAGTTAGTGTGTAGTAAAGTAGCATGTAAAAAGTTAGTTAGTTGTCTGTTGCTGTGTAACAAATCACCACAAAATTGGTGGTTTCAAACAACACAGTTTTGTAGGTCAGAAGCCAAGGTGTTTTAAATGGGTTCTCTGCTAAGGGTCTCACAAGGCCAAAATCAAGGTGTCAGCCAGTCTGGGCTTGGCAGCCTCTGGGGAGGCATTCACTTCTAAGGTCACTCAGGTTGTTGGCAGAATTGAAACTGGCTCAACACAAGGTTGACATAAGGGAAGCCATATTGTAGAAAAGAGACCACATCGTAACTCTGAATGACCTCTGACTAACTAACCCAGTTGGATTTGTACCCTCCAGGAGATCCACCTGTTCTGTAGATTTTAAGACCCCTGCTTGTGCATATACCTCCCAGCTGCAATAAGACTTCATTCTTTTGAGTTCCTTAGGAATGCGATGACCCCCCAAACAGAGAATCTATGCTGATAGCCATCATCAATGACAACTGAAAGATCTGCTGTGGCAACTCCCAGTCTGTAACACCAGAGGGTCAACATTCCTAACCCCCTGCCCTACAACCCACTGGCCCATATAACTGCCTCAAGATTTGGTGCCCCCTGAAGATGGTTCTTTTGGACGTTAATTGGCCATCTTCCCTCTTGCTAGCAAGCTGTAATAAAATGCCCTTTCTCTGCCACCATCTTGCCTCTTGTCAATTCGCTTTTGTCTCATGGTGAGCAGATCGTGCCCTTTGTGAGGTAACAAAATCTGGCGACCATGAAGGGACAATAATAAGTCCTGCTCGTGGCCAGTCGACCTCAGGTGGGCGACCTGTTGGGTGACTCCCTCGCAGCCGCTGAGTCTCCCTTTGTCTCAGGGATCTGCCCTTCCTGCTCTCCCGAGCCGATGCCAGCTGCCTCCTAATTGTCCCTATGGTGGGAAGAGAAACGGCTACTCCTGGTGGGTCGACGGGCTCACATCTGGAGTAGGGTAAGTTGAGAACACCACTGAGAACTTTCCTTCCCCCCCAGCTGGGGTCCCCTCTTTGAGAAGGGAGATCATCTGGTTCCCTGCCAGAGTGGGAAGAGGAATAGGACTTCACTTGAAATCTAGGAACTGGTTCACCAGTATCTAGTTTTTCTGTGTTGGTGTTTGTGTCTGTGTCTGTAAAGAGCTCCAGGATCAGACGTCTTTTGGGTGAGCGACCTTGTCGAAATGCACCTGTGCCTGAAATTGTCTAATATCTCATCAAGATAGTGGGTTAGAAGCCCTGCTGGTGAGATTTGGCTGCTGGGTTAAAGTCCCCAGGCCAGGATTGTGGGAGACAATATAAAGGGGTTACAGCCACTGGGGCACTCAAAGGATCAGGTTAGAGTCCTGAGCTCTGGGTTAGAGTCCCAGAAGTATTGGATTTGGGTGTCTCTTCATGTTTGTCTATATCTGACTGTTCTATTTGTTAAAATTGGCTGTTTGGGGACTGAGTTTCTCGGTGACCATAACAAACTCTCGTAGAAATTATCTTGTTTGCTGCGACCGACTTGGGAAAAGCCCCTTAAAATGGGGATAACCGTAAATAGCTGGCAAAGTAACCTGGGATAATTTAAAATGAAAATTACAGTGGCCATTTTGGGCTCTTTTTGAGCCTCCAAATCACGGAACAAGGAAAAATCTTTACTCTTTAAAGAGTCAAGGGCTCCACCTTTCCACCAAAAGTTTCCAGAAGCTGTAAATGTTCACAGAGAACAGCAGAATCTCACCAAAATTGTTTGTGTCCTGAGGGCTTGGCTTAATAACTGTCAGGTTGCGGGGGGAAGGTTCCAAAATACAGCCGGACAAAATATGGTTGCACCCCATTTTGCAGTAAAAGATAGCTGGAAGAAATTCAGGTTGCACTCCTGTTTGTGGCTAAGAGTGCTACTGAACTGCCGTCAGCCTCAGGGGAATTACATTGGCCATTAGAAGAAAGTCTTGGCTGGACCTTCATTGTAAGGGTGTTGATTTCAGGGATGCTTGAAATTTTTGGAATCTGATTCTAGCTGCAGCATAAATATACTTTTGACCAGCGATGTCTAAATTCTGAAACAGTGGGAAACACTAATGCAATCCCCACCTGTAGCCCCTTAGGCTGCATTCTCCTGAAATGGGTGACTTTTAGCCACTAGTAGTACAAGCTACTGAGTCGTCATTGTATTTATCCTTCTCCTTCCAGAGACAGCTGCTATTTTTCCTTGTCTCTGTTTCGTGTGTGCGTGTCATTTGTCATAAAAAGGAAAAACCATAGAGCAAGATGCAGGCACTCCATGAGGCTGTTGTCTGAGTGGCTGCAGTAGCATGCACACAAGCCGAAAGCTGCTGCTAAGGGCATCTTGGAAGCCAAAAGTGCCACAGTATTGGTGGGTGCGGGTCAAGCAGTTAAGAGCCATTAGGGCGCCCGCCACCTCAAGAAGTCTCCCGTGAAAAGAGGAGTTGGTCACGGAACAGGGTAGATGACACAGGTCCCCCTGCCAACTTCAAGAAAATGTCCATGCAACGACGAGGTACTCTGTAAAGCATACACAATCCCCAAGCCCCTGGCACCCTCCTCCTAGGTACACCTAAAGCTGTTAATGTGCATATAACATGAGGGGTTTTTTTCCTTTTGTCTAGTGCTATGTCCTGAGAGCTTGGCTTTGTGACCTCTCTGGTCACAAGAGGTCCCAGTTCATTGGGGGTCTTTGTTGTCTCAACCTTTGCTGCTTGTCAGCGCAGCAGAAACTTTTGCTTTCTTGGACCGTTTTTGGCAGTGAAGTTTTTAGATCTTGTGAGGGCTGCTTCTTTTGCACTTTTTTTGTGAGGACGCCCCTTGTGTCCATAGTTAAGCCATGAATGTTTATAGACATTGGAACGTTAAAAAACTGATAAGGTAAACATGACCCAGAAACTCCATCTTGGAGAAAATTTGAGTGGTTTCTCTGTGCCTTTATGATGTAGTTGGACAGGTAGATCAACCCATAATGTCATCTGAGTTACAACCCAATTTCTGAGAAATCGAGAGCAACTGTCCTTGGAAAATCCTTGTAAGGCTGGAAAAGCAGCTCTAGAGCTGGTTCAGGTCCCACCCATTTCCCTCATCTCAAAGAGCTTGCAAATCCTCTGAGGACTATCTAACCCATCACTAATTCCTAAGACTCAAGAAAAAAAAAGGAAAAAGGCCAAAACATAGCCAGAAGAGCACCCTCGCCAAAAATCTAGCATCTTGAGTGTCTTCTCCACAAATATTAGTAAAAAGGCTTAAAACAAAATTTAGATTCATAATTAGAGAGCCTTGCACTTGATTCATGGCAGTAATTTTAAAACAATAGCTGTGCAGTCTCTGTGTATGTGTGTCTGTTTGTATGTTACATGCATGTGATATTTTTTTCCTCCAGACGGTATGGCCAAAAATTAAGAGCTCTGTTTAATTGGCTTAAAATAAGCACTTACCTAAATTATTTCTAAATGGAGAAGAAATTAACACAAATGTCTTTTGAGTTAACATGCTATAAAATTAATCTTTGGTAACTGAAAGCTTATCTAAGATTGCTGGTTTGATTGAAATAAGCATGCCTTCAGAGTTGTCAGTATTTGGATATGGTGCAGACATGTCTGGGTTTATTGGTCAAATAAGCTGATGTTATCTCTACCACAAAACTGGCTGGCAAAAATAATAACTTAAAATGATGGCTAATTTCATTTAACGTTTCATGAAGTTTTGTAGGCAATCTAAGTAATTATTAGAAACAAGCAAACTGAATAAATGTACAAAGGGTAAAAGTTTTGGGGGAAACTTTTTAAATGAGTATGTGTTACGATGTATTCACTTAAAACAGCTTAACATGATGGCTAATTGCTTTAGTGTCACATGAAGTTTTTGTGAGTAATCTAAATATGATTGTTACAAACAAATGGTCTAGATAAAAATGAGATAAGAGTTTACAGATGAACTGTTAGCAGTAATTCCAGTTTATGACATGAGTACTTAAAATAGCTTCCAAAAATCTCTTTAGTAACTTGAAACACTGGAGTTTTGCTAAGTTAAACTGAATAGTAAAAATTCATTGAGTATCTAGATCATTTCCAAGTAAGACAGAATATTAGATGTTAATTGTTAAATCTGGTTTATCTACTTTTGGCTTCTTATTACAAAGAAACTAAAAGCTGTTTGGGTCTATTAGTAAACATGTCTTGTATTTTATTAAGATTCTACCATGAAGTAGCATGTTTCCAGAAATTATAAAAAGTATTTAGAAATTTGCCAACCCACAGTATGCTAATGTAAAAGACAGTTCATAATTTCTTAGCTTTTAGTTTTCATTAGGGTCTGTGAGGGTCAAAAATTCTAATTAATATATGTAATTAAAGCTACTAAAAATGAATAAGGCAAACATCTTTGTATCTAAGGAAAGTAAAATGCGTGTTTTCAGTAAAGAAGTTATAAAGAATGGAAATATTTTGTTTGTTGAGTTAAGAAAGATAAATTTGTCATAAAGTGCTAGAAGGAAAAAAGGAAGCATGGGACAAATTCTGAATGGAAGAAGAAAGTTATAAAAGGTTTGCGAAAGAGAAGTTCTGAAAGGAGTTTTACGCCTGGTCAAGTTGGCTAAGATTAAAGTAAATCCAATTAATTAAATAGTTTTAATGTAAAACAAATGAGCAGTTGCAAAAATTAAAGTTTTTGGTTTTCTCTTTCCAAAGGATACTTTTTTTGAACTTTTGGTCTGCTCTTGATAAAGAGGTTATAAAAAGTTTTTCTTTAACTTTATGTCTACTTAAAAGACAGAAAATCTATGTTTGTTGAAAAAATTTCCTATGTTCGGAAAGAGGTCTCTCTATTAAGATTTTTTTGACTGTTTTAACTGCTCTTTTACTGCTTCTGTTTTACTGTTTTACTGCTTCTGTTGTCACTTTGAATAGATAACTGAACGTTGTTTCCTATATGAACTATTGTTTCAAAATGTTTTGATATTTTTGACAAGCTTCCCCCACACCCAAAATATTCAAATCCTGAATAAAGGCTTTCTTTTGACCTGGAAGAAGGAAGAGAATTTCTCTGAGGATTTTCAGAGGGCCCCTGAGACTTCTCAAAGAGATTTGCTCTCTCTTCCTATAAGGAGGAAGACACCAAGCTAATTAGGCTTACTTGGTATGTTAAATTACATGGGAAGCATTGGCAAATAAGTGATGATAAACTTTCTAGGGTGGTATTATGTGAGTAAATGTTATTGATATATACGTTTTAAAAGTTATACACCATTCCTAACATTCTGATTGGTCCTGGTTATCAGCCGTAATTCTGGTAATTATTTTAAAGTATTGCATGTCACAAAATTAGCCCAATTTCTTTGTCACTTGCCATTTTGGGATTTTGTTGTTTACAGACAGTTATTGTTTTACTCTGATGCTTTTGCAAATATGTTTCGTCTTCAGAGAAATTCATGGAAAGGACTCTGACACTCTAGAATACAGGTTTCTGACAAACTTCAGATTGTAAAACTGAAGAGGGTAATAAATTACAGAATTCTACTAGAGAAACTGATGATCTCATGAAACTGCTGACAGAAGATTGAGATCAAGAATCGGTTAACAGGATTGTGGAACTGATGAGGATGATTATAATTTTTATGATTTTTGTTTGAAATGTTTTTCAATGTTTTGTTTTGTTTTCTCAGATTTAAGGAAATCTCTTTTTTTTTTCTTTTCCTCTTATCCTAACTATGACTTATAGCAATTTGGTGAAATTATACCTTTATGAGCAGAACTGAAACTTTATCTTTTTCTCCCTACGTGATCCCCCCAAAATTTGGAAACTTAGTGAGTGAGTGAGTATGGTTATTTTGTGGCAATATAGTTATTTGCATAAGTTCAATAAGAATATGTTCTCCTTATAACAGGATACATTTGGAAACATTGGTTATCTTACCAAGGCTTTGATTGGAATGTCATATTTGAGAGAAACATACATACTCAGATATGACAACACTGCCTTTGAGGAATAAGGTTGACTTTCTGGAATAAAGCCACTAGGAAATATTGAGCTGGTACCTTGTTTACAGAGTTCCTGGGAAACTTGCCTGGGAATTAAGGAAGCTCACTTATCTGGCAGGTGACTGGAACCTTGAAATATTTTGGAGGACCTCAAAAAGAGAGGAATCCATCCAAATCTGTAGGTATTGCAGGCAAAATCTGATGGCAAGTCCTTGGCTTGGCTTTCCTGGCCTCAAGAGGCCTTTAAAGTTCAATCTGAGATTCCTTATAAAAATTTCCAGCAAAGCAGATTTTAAAAAGCGTATATGATCAACGGCTATTCTTGCAGTACTTATGTAAATAATTAAATTGTGTTTCATTGAAACTAGGCTTATTTTGCAAAGCAATGAGTCTTAATTGGCTATCTTTGGTTAAAATGAGGGTGATTTTAGAGATAAAAATTACATTTCAGAAGAAAACTATGGTACACATTCATGGATATTAGATTCTAGTTCTGTTAATTGCCTTTGAGGTTTTTGTTTCTATCTGTTTACTGGACTGGATCCTAAATTCTTCTAGTCACTTGAAATATCTGGCTACAAATCTCCAAACTAACGATTTCAATCTTTTTCCCATCATTTTCAGTTGGAATCATTGAGAACTGAACCCGCCCTTTTCCTGAAGTCTTGCAGACGGAATCTGGAAGACTTGATATAAACTTAAGAGAGAGATTCATGACTGTCGCTGTGTAAGCCCCTCAGAAAGATACCTGAATGCCCCGATGACATCATCAGGGACATTGCAAACTGCAAAAGATGCTTTGACCCTGACTTCTAGAAATCTTCTTGAGTGGCTGCCCCCTGGGCTCAGAAACTGGTTTATAACTTGCTTCCACCATTAACCTTGTTTTCCTTTTGTCTCTCTAGAAATACTTCTTATTAAATACCTGGTTACTTGCTTACCCAATATAGGCCTAACTTTGGGAGCCCACCTGCATCACCATTTCTCTGAGAGACTGGTTCAATGAGATGAAACAACCTATGCCCCTCATCAACAGGATGTCCCTCAAGATTGAGGGAAAAAAAACAAAAAGGGGGAATTGAAACTGGCTCAACACACGGTTGATATAAGGGAAGCCATATTGTAGAAAAGAGACCATGTTGTAACTTTGAATGACCTCTGACTGACTAACCCAGCTGGATTTGCACTCTCCAGGAGATCTACTTGTTTTGTAGATTTTATGACCCCTGCTGGTGCATATACCTCCCAGCTGCAATAAGATGATAACTTCGTTCTTTTGAGTTCCTTAGCAACATGGTGACCCCCCCAAACAGAATCTATGCTGATAGCCATGACCAATGAAAACTGAAAGATCTGGTGTGGCCACTCCCAGTCTGTAACACCAGAGGGTCAACATTCCTAACCCCCTGCCCTATAACCCACTGGCCTATATAACTGCTTCAAGATTCTGCGCCCCCTGAAGATGGTTCTTTTGGACATTAGTCAGCCATCTTCCCTCTTGCTAGAAAGCTGTAATAAAATGCCCTTTCTCTGTCACCATCTTGCCTCTTGATGATTAGCTTTTGTCTCGCAGCAAGCAGATCATGCCCTTTGTGCAGTAACAGAATTCAGTTCCTTGCAGCTGTAGGCCTTGCGCTCCCATTTCCTTGCTGGCTCTTGGCTGGGGCCACTCTCAGATTCTGGATTCTACTTGCATTCCTTGCCACCTGGCTCCCTCCATCTTCAAAGCCCGCAATGGTGCATTAGGTCTTCCTCATGCCTGAAATCTCTCTGACTTCCTCTTCTGCTACCAGCCAGAGAAAACTGTCTGCTTTTAAAGAGTTCACATAAATAGAACAGGTCCACCAGGATAATCTCCCCATCTTAAGGTCAACTGATTAGTAATTTTAATTGTGTAGAGGAGGACAAAATATCTTCCCTCTACTCTTCTAAATTCTGAGGTCCCTATAACAAAATACAGATTAACAAGAGAAAAACAGACAAGTTTGTTACCACGTGTAGCTCTTGGGATGATACCCAGGGAAATGAGTAACTCTCAAAGAGGTGGCTTAGAATTCAAGATTAAATATCATCTTCAGCTAAAAACAAAGAAAGAAGGATGTGGGCAAGGCCAGTCATGGGAGTGATCCAGAAAAGTATGGCAAATGAAAGTAAGATCTGTTATACAGACTTAAATTGGTGCCTTCTCCATCGATAAGTCTCCTTTGATTTAGTCATCGTCTTCCAGGCACAGAGAGGCGATACCCTTACAAATGGAGATTTCCTTTGTAAATGTAAATTTCCCTTACAAAAGGGTAACTTACTCTATTTTCAGAGCTTCCCCTGTATCCGCTATTTCTCAAAATAATAAGCTCAAAATAACCCTTATGCCAAAGAAGCATATTTGGAGGTGGCATATTCTGGTCTCTTACAATTGCATTTGTAAAATCTTCTTTTGCCGTACAACATAATTTAATCATAGGAGTAACATCAGGGAGTGAAGATCATAGGGCCGTCTTAGAATTCCTCCTGCCACAGTAGTAATATAGATCTGAACAACACAATCCACATGGCCTAATGGGCTTGTACAGAACGCTTACTTATAAAGTTAATCATCGGCCTAGCCAATGACCCAGCTATCCCACTCCTAGGTGCTGACCCAAGAAAAATGAGAACGATGTCCACAAAAAGACTTTTATATGAATATTCATGATATTGTGTAATTAACAAAATAGAAGATTTTAATGATGCAGTTAAAGCATATACTCCATATAATAAAAACAAAGGCAATTAGAAACTCCAGGAAATTTTGCTTTTTTTGAAGTCACTGAAGAAATGTGAGAGAGCCAGAGAGGCTGCTGAATAAATGTTTGAAATGATGTCCTAGCACTCTCCTTCTTTTCCTCCTTCCTTGGGAGCTCTTAGCTACAGACTTGGTCTAGCAGTGGCTTGACAGGTCTCTTGTTTCATCTAAACCATTTTAAAGGCAGGACAAAGATGGTGACAAGAGAATCCACAGGTGATGGCGGGACTCCACATGCATGTGGCGGCAGTGGTGGTGTGCGTGTGTTTCTGCCTGATGGGGGGAGTGGAGATTGCTATTTCCATGAAGAGTTGGAGGCAGCCTGTGCTGTGGGATGCTTCTGGGGGGACAGCTATTACTATTGCTGTGACTTCTCTTAGCCATTTTTAATGTTACCACAATGGGATTATTTTTGGCAGTGGGGCGGGGAGAGGAAGAGAAATATTTGCAAAAACATAATTAGGAATTTTGCCATATTTCCAGCTCTCTGGGAATAGACTCCTGCTCCATCCCTCCAGGTCTACAACATGGAAATCTTCTCACACCTCTTCAGGAAGTCAGTATGAACCAAAATAGGAGACAGCTATTATGTACGTGTTTTAGTTGTGTGTGTGTATGTGTTTATGATTCTAAATCTAGCTGATTCATTCAGGCAAGTAATGGCATGATGTTCAAACTGGTAGAGTAGCTTCCTTGAAGGCTCTGTGCTTCAGGGCTGAGGTGGATCCTGGGAAAGAACTCAGCTCTCCTTCCCTGGCTTCCTTCTCCCTCTGCACGCAGCTGGAGATGAAGCCTTCCTGGCCCTTCTTCCCCATCCTGGGAGGTGTGCCATCAGAACTCTCTCCTGCCAGTTGCTAAGGCTAGTTCTACCTGTCCAGGAAGTTTGGCTTTCTGTCTCCATTGCTCTAAGCCAGAGGTTTTCCCAACTGTCTTCTGAGAGGTCTAGGGACTCCATACAGATGCATTTGGGGCTGATGTAAAGGCTGGAAGGCAGACATCGGCTGGCAGAGCCCCAGACCTTCTGTCCTTCTCATCTCTTCCTGCTTCCACAGAGTATCTTGCTTTTATCTGTTTCATGTATAAGCTACTAGAGAAGGAAGATTTCAATTAAAAGTGTTAGACTGATCAAGAAAAAATTAAAACCAATAATCTTCTAATGTTTGGAGATGGTCTTCCTAGAAGCCTTGTGAAGAGAACCGTGTTTCCAGAAGCATCTGCCCTACAGCTTATCTCTCCAACCATATGGTTTTTCTCCGTCTGTAAAGAATCTTTACTTACTCTTGGATACAAATACTCAATTCTTATCTGAGGAACTACCTTTGATTAGAGCTTTGTCACAGAAAATACACAGATGTGTATTCATACATGCAAAAAATTGTTTACCATTTCAGCAGATTGATGGGCCCCTGTCCTTACACTTCAGGCTTGTCTTTCCTTTGTCAATTTACCACGCCCATGCTGGCAATGATGTTTAACACCATCATACTCTGGCAATAGTCTTTAAAAATAACTATTGCTGCATTTTAAAATTTAATGTATTTGCTATTATTAGTTTTATTATTATAAAAGTAAAACATGCTCCTTACAAAAAGCTTATATTTAAAACACTTATAACCCCAACATCTAGGGAGAACCAGAGATGACCTTTTGATTCTGTCCTTCTAGTCACTTTTTTAAACATTGTCACAAAAAGCATTGTCACTTTTTAAAACGTTTTTTACAATAAAAATGAGATCATGTGAAATTTTAACTTGATTTTCAAAATTTAATGATATATTTGAATATCTTTCTATATCATTGAGGACTCTTCAAAAACATTATCTTGAGTGGTAGAATGGAATTTTATCACAATCATTCATTCAAGCCTTGACTGCTGGCAGTTATTTCCAATGTTTACTACTATGAACAATGCAACGATAAACATCTTTGAAGTAAGATTTCTTTTCCTAAGTTCAAGATCATTTCTGAAAGGTTAACTCTTGAAGTGTTATTTTCATGCATATTCCTGACCTGTTCGTCATTCCATTTTGTATACCACCACCTCACGCTCCCAGCAGTGCAGATTACTCAAATCACCAATCTTTGCAAATTCTTTTCCACTATTATTATTATCATTATTATTATTATTTATTAATATGATAGGTGGGAAATATATTGTTGTCACTTAGACTTGCATTTCTTTAGTTACTAATTATATCAACATTTTTTATAGATTTCTTTTTTTTTTTTTTAAAGATTGGCACCTAGGCTAACAACTGTTGCCAATCTTCCTTTTTTTTTTTTAAGGATTAGCACCTGGGCTAACAATTGTTGCCAATCTCTCTTTTTTTTTTTTCTGCTTTATTTCCCAACCCCCGCCCCGATACATAGTTGTATATCTTAGTTGCAGGTCCTTCTAGTTGTGGCATGTGGGACGCCGCCTCAACGTGGCCTGACGGACGAGTGGTGCCATGTCCGTGCCCAGGATCCGAACCCTGGGCCGCCGCAGGGGAGCGCGCGAACTTAACCACTCGGCCATGGAGCCGGCCCCTCATAGATTTCTTAATCAACTATCTTTCTTCTCTTTGGATATTTCCACTTGGATGTTCCACAGGCATCTCCAATTTGATATAACCAAAAGTTAATTCATCTTATTCCCCTAGTAAATCTGCTTCTCTTCCAATCTTCCGTGCCTTGGTCAGTGGTACCACCAACCAGCCAGGTTCCCAAGCCAGGAACCTTGGAAGCATCCTTGATTCCTCACCTTCATCTTCAACACACCGAGTTGTGTTGATTGAATTTCCTAAATATCTTTCAAACTGGTCCACTTCTCTCTCTCTACTCTTCCCAGCTATCATCATGTCTTGCTTAGGTGACTTCCCCAGAGCCAGCTGATCTCCTGCCTCTGGTTCTGCCCCCTCTGATCCCCTCTAGGCAATGTAGTCAGAGCGCGCTTTCCAAAACACAAATCTGATACTGCTGTTCTGCTTCAAGCCCTTCAGTGGCTCCTATTTCCAGCTAGATGAGGTCCAAATGTCTTAACATGTTGTACAAGGCCCTCATGCCTGACCTCTGCTCGTTGTCCAGCCAACTTTCTTCACAGTACTGTGTTTTTTGTCTGTTTCTCCTGCCTAGAATGTCCTTTCTCTATTCTCTTACTTCATGGTGTGGCAAACTCTCACTCATCTTTTGAAGTCCAGTTTGAACACCATCTTTCATGTGATGTTTCCCCAACTCTCCATTCAGCCGCTGAAGTGCTCCCTGTGTGCCCACGGGGCTTTGCTTGTTTCTCTGAAAGAGCATTACCTGGCTATCTTCAGTGTATCTATTTACATACCTGTCTTTCAAATGAGAATTTAGTTCCTTAAAGACAGAGAAAATACCTCCTTCATCCTGACTCACATAGCCTACCAGAGAGTGGGACCATCGTAGGGTCTCAATAAATGTGGAATAAAAGAATTAATAAGTAAATGAAACAACACAGTGAACTGATGAGTCTCCAAAACGCTTTCTTAAAGAAAATGTGTTCTTTCATTTCTTTCATTTAACAAAGATTTATCGAGCTCCAATGTACTAGGTATAGGTGCCGGGGATTCCACAGAAAATAGGACAAAATCCTTGCCTCCAAGGGGCTTACTTGTAGACATTATCTTACCTTCAAAACAAGCTAAGTGGGGAAAATGTGTGTCTCTGTTTTTGACAGATACAACAGAACTTTCACTGTCAGTTCCTGAAAAAGAGAACCCAATTCACAGACCCCCAGATTTGGACAACTGTGGTCATTTAAATAACATTCTGCTGTCAGTTGTACCACCACATAGAACAACATGGTTATTACAGTGAAAACAACAGAAAGTATTCTCATTAACTAATTTTCTTTTCAACTATCAATTTTTGAGGATGGAGAAGGGAAACGGAAAGAGAAGAAAGTGAAGGTTGAATTAGGAATAATATAAGATGGTCTGGGACATTTGCCTACCTGTGAATTTCAGAAAGTGACTCATTCCCATGACGTTAATTTTACACAATTATAAACAGGAATATCTACCACATACGTATCAATAGCTTTGTGTTTATAAGATGACAACCAGTTTTATTTTTATTGAGCATCAATGTCCAATATGTTGTATAAATCATATGAACACTTTGCTTCCCAGGAGTTTATGTATAGTCTAAGAAGATGAGAAACAATATAAGGAATAAAGGGGTACACTGCATTTCTTTTAAACCTAGGTAGCTTGGAGAATAGTCTTTTCTCATTTATGTCTGAGTTTCATGGTTGGCTTCTCACACATTGGGGACCTCTCTTAGAAGAAGAAGAATGGTGTTTTACTGATAATTTATCATATCTCCATCTCTCCAAATGTTCTTTATTACCTACCAGCAAAATGTCTCCTTCTATTGATTGCTTTATTTTTCCTGGTCTTTCAAAACCTTCAACCTTGCCCTTAACAATGCCAAAATTAAAATGTAAAAATAGGCAACAACTGGCTTTTCTATGTAGTAATCACTTATTTTGTCAGTTAGGAGCAAGCCCTCCAGACACTTAGTCCTGAGATACTTGCTGCAGATCTACTGGTTATCACTGAAGACAGACCAATGGGGAAAACAAGTGCATGCTCGCAAACTAAGATACTTGGTTAAAACTTCTAAAAAATTGTTTTACAATGAAATAATTTTCTAAGCCTTTTCCATCAAATATTGACCTTATCATATTTGTAGGACCCAGGCTACCTCCTTGAGAAAGAGCAACTTATCTGGCAAGTTATCCACCTAGAAGCCTTCCAACAAGTATTTGTTGAATACCTACAGTACATGAAACACGTTCAAAGACACTAAGAAGAGCGCTCAGTGGACCTAAACGACAAACTCAAATCAGGAAAAGTAATCTTAGATGGAAAGAGATTGTTGTGGTCTCCTCACTGTATTACATTTTATCTCTGAGTTTTAATGCCTTTTCTAACTTACATTTCAGTCCCCAGGGTGAATACTCTGTTCTCTGCTAGGGCTCACTGTGTATTCAGTAATGAAAGTCATTAAAATTAGCACTTTTATATTGAGCTTGTCACTTTCAATGTCCTTTATCAAACATAATCCAAAGGAAATTTTAAAGGTATAAAATAGGTACATTAATTGATGTAGTTTTTATAGGAGCACCTTTAGATCTTACAAACCACAGTATTCTTTTTTCCTTAGGAGCACTTTTACATAAAACACAATTCTCTAAAATACCCAAAGTTTGGCCATATGGTCTAACCTTATCAGGAGCTGCAGGCAGGTCCCATATGCGTGTTGGGTTTAAGCTAACGATCACACTGCTCTGCCCTCCCAACATGGCCAAAAGGCACAAATACTTACTGAATAATTGCACTCTGGGGACTGAGCAGATGTTCTTTCAGTTTTTTACGTCACCTACCATAACAGTGACTACACAATGTCATAACTCAACACAGCTAAGGATGTACTATAGGTTTTTTTTTTTACTGTTGTGAATCTCCAAGACTTCGTGTGATGACTCAAATACTTTTTCAAAGGCCAGTATCACAGCTCTAGCTTATACTGCCAGGAAATGTGGATCTGTCAATAGGATTAGCTAGTTTGTAAGAGCAGCAAATGGATTTATCCTTAAAATTGTCAAGACTTTCATAGACGAAACACTTCCCAACAACCCTCTGGGCTTTCAAAAGGCTTCCAAAGACTCCAGAGTAGAAACGGAGTCACGGCAGCAGGTGGGGTGTAGAGGAACCCGCCTGACAGCAGCTCTGCTCCTCCGCAGCTGCTCAGAGGGAAGGGCCTTTGGCCAGCACCCATTCTTTGCCCAAGGGTATCAGTGTCCACAGTCTGAGTCCCTAAGTTAATATTAACCCAGCCCAGGAAATTTCTCTGGCCAGGACACATACTCAAGCTACTCTCCAACTAGTTTTTTATTTGCCTCCAGTGTAACAACAACCACCACAGAAAAGTGTCAGCACTTAAGTATTTTAAGGACCTTAATGCAGTCTTAATTTGGGAAGCAGTGACGAGGCTGGCCCTGGTGAATCAGGTGTCAAGGGCCTTTCTCCAGTCTCCCCACAGTGGAGAATGGCATCAAGTACCCAAGTCCTTACTGGTCCCTCATAAAGATCCTCGAGTTGGCCCTCAGTCAGCTCTGCTGGGTGCCCTTCATGCCTGCCCAAAGGGAGCAGTTCCCAGGCCCTGGCGACAGGGGACTGAGGTTTAGGTCTCCTCCCGGCAGCCCCAGGGGGATTTGCGCAGCTAGAACACTGGTCAGTCGGGCATCTAGACCTGCTTGTTGGCTAGGGTTTACAAAGAGCTGTTTTCTTCCTTTCTAAACTCAATTCTGTTGCTTCTTATTTCATTCAAGGTCTTGATCCATCAGGTACCAAGGCGGATTTCAGGTGTACTCACTGAATAATAAAGGCACCATAAACTACAAAAATTAAAGCAGAATCCAACTTGGCACAAAATATGATATAGTGATGAAACAGTAGAGCTCTGAAACAGACCCTGATAGTGACAAAATTTGGTACGTAATAAAAGCCAATATCCACATAGCATTTAATCACGTCAGGCACTCTTCCAATTGCTTTACATACATTAATTCATTTAATTCTCACAATGATCCTATGAGCAGACATTATTATAACTATTTTACAGATGAGCAAACTGAGGCACAGACTGCTTAAGTAACCTGCCTAAGATCACCAAGCTGGCAGTTATTGGAGTTGGGATTTGAAACTTGGCAGCTGGTTCCAGAATCCATGCATTTAACTTCTATCCTATGACAAAGATGGTATCACACTTATTGGCTAAGAAAAAGATTATTTAGTAAATAATAGAAAAGGGAAACGAAGTTATAACGTCACCATATATAGTGTCCTAAAATAAAGTGCAGATGTTTTTAGAATTAAACATCTAAAAATACAAGAAAATATAGTCAAGTATTGGTTTAATATTGGGCAAGGGAAGAATAATGGAAGAATCCACAAATGAAAACATTTAGCAGATTTGACTAAATAAAAATTTAACTTCTATATATTAAAAATCAAGTAATCAGCTGGAAAAAATATTTGCAACATATAATATATGGTTGATAGCTTCACTAAACAAAAGCTTGTTACATGCTGGCAAAAAAAAGAGATGTTTATCATGATAAGAAAATATGCAAATTGCATTCACGAAAGAAGTAAAATGACCAACAAACATATAAAAACTGGTTCCTCTCATGATCAAAGCAATGCACATGAATAAATAGTAAGATATCCTTTACACACTATCACATATACAGAGGTTTCAAAAACAAGGGATATATTCAGCACTGGTAAGGATAGGCTACCACTGCGGGCATATAAATTGTCCAACCTTTCTCGAGGCCAGTTTCTCAAAGGTTATCAAGAACCTTGAAGATGTTCCCTCCCTTTAGCCCAATAATTCCATTTCCTGAGGAAATCATCAGAAATGTGCACAAAGTGTACAAAAATGTTCTTTGCAGAATTACTTAAAGTGTTGAGGCCATTTATGAGATAACACCTTTGGTCACACCATGCTGGACTCTCATCTCCAAACTGGGCACATGAATTTGAAGATTTATATCATGGTAACTTCCCTGCATTCCTGAATGAATTTTCCTAGGAGACAACTGACACTTCAACTTGTGCTCTGGAGTTTTAATCCTGGGGACCTGGTTGCAATATTAACTTTGCCGTTTCCACCAAGAGCAAAGGAATCCAGTGGCTTCTTGCATAAAAGACTCAAGGTGGCCATGCTGAGGCCCTGGTGCTCTGAAAATTTCTCTCTAGATTAGTCTCCCGGGGCCTCATCATGTCTCCTAATTCTATCCTGTGTTGAGGACTCTTCTCTCCCTCCTGGCTTTCCCTCAGCACTGATGACTTCTACATCTGTATGTGACTTTAGCCAAATGTCAGCAATGAACTGTGAAACCCCTCCTGTCTGGTTCTCCATCGTCACATCAGAGTCCACCGCCTGAAGAATATCCAGAGTCCACGAGGAATATCATGATGCCTCTCAAACTAGATTCCCTTCCTGACTCCCCACCCTGGTCCGGGCCCTGCTAGGTTTTGACTTTATTATTGGGGGAACCATTTAGCATTTTTAAGCAAGGGAACAAAAATTCAAGCTTTTGTGGTAAGGGGAAAACTTGGACAACTCTGAGACTTGGAATGAGTAGAGAGGTAAAAGAAAAGAAGAAGAAAAGGTAAAAAGATCAGTTAAGAGGCCTTCTTTAGAGTAGTGTCAACTTCTTATCTGTGAATCCCCAGCATCTGGGACAATGTCTAAAATGTCATGAGAGTTCAGCCAAATTGAAATGAATAGAAAATTTTGTAACACTCAATGAAAGCAAGCAAACTAGGGTCTTAGAAAGTTTGTTTTATTTTTATCAATAGTTAGCAGTTAACATATTTTGCTTTTTTGCTTTTATTTCAAAGAATCCTATTATGACCCCCACAAACCCAAAGTAACCCAGGTCTGGAGCTCTGGACTTAGAATCAGAGGATGGTTGCCACTGATGCGCTGAGCACCTTTGGGTGAACTGCCCTGCTTCTCCTTATCAGTAAAGTGGAGACACTGTTCTCCTCCCAGGGCTGTTGTGAGCCTGACTCACGTCTTGCCCATCACATCCGTAAGAATGAGTGACTGTGCAAGGGCAGAGGTCGTCTTACACGTATTTGATACGCCAAGTGGGTACCAGTACCGTGGTAGGCATATTTGGTAGGAGACAGTCCTTTCTTAAGTGACTGAATGAATGAGAGCTTATGTACTCGAGTCATGACACTTACTAAGGAGGCTTGGAAGGGCAGAGGCTTTTTTTTATCCACCCTGTGATCCTGCCAGTTTTCCTAATAATTCATCCATGGTTTTGTTTCCCTTTTGATTTACAATCATTAGATTAAGAATGTCCTTGAGAAAGAATCTAAGTCTTAGGCTTAAAGGGCCTAGGAATATTTCTTCAGCTGACACTGAAAAACAATCATTTGGAGAAGGTAGTGGGTTATGAAAGCTTCTTTGAAAATCCACCCAGCCACTCTGTGATAGGGTCTCCCGACTGCCACTTCTCATGAATCTGATGATCTCACACAGCTCAGGCTTGCTCTAGCCTCAGGCAAAATAGGAAAGAGTGATCACCTTTCCTTTCCTCCTCCAACTCCCACTGTTCCCCATGGTAGGGAAAACAGGGCTGGACAGAAAGCCTGGGTCTGCTCCTGCCACTGCCATTAATTTCTGAGACCTGGTCTCTTTGCTGCTGTCCTGTAACCTGGAGTGCGGTTCACTTCACAGCTCCGCAGTGAGGATGAGCAGATGCATGAGGGTGCCTTGGGTCCATCTCAGGTCAGCGTGTGGTGCTCCTAGGATCCAGGTTCCCCCTGTTTTCTGACCCGACAAGGTGCCCAGTGATCTGGATTGGGCCACCAGAGAGTTTTCTTGGGCAGACACAGATCTTTTTGCTTTTTAAAAAAATTTAGTTGTCAATATTTAAAAATAAAGAGGTTTCATACATTTACAAAAATGAGATTTTCAGCTTCCCTTGAAAAACTGGAGATCTGGCCACATTGAGCAACATCCCCATCTGGAAATAATCATCTGGAGGGAGCAAGCAGGGGCTGCCCCAGTTCACCGCAGTCTATTTTGCTAAAAGATAATTGTGAAACAAAGGTCAAACCACGACTCTCATATAGATATAGAAATGAACACTTGTTAAAGATTGTATTTAATTCATTCGTGAGGAAAATGGTGAGCTGTTACAACCAGTTCAAAGGAGAATCCAAAGATCAGGAATGCTGAAATAAATGTGTCATTGGAGGCAAAACCGGGGGAGGCAGGTCAGCTGAGCGTCTGCTGGACGGAATTTACATGTCTACAGGCAGGAATTATTTGGCATTGCTATGGGTTATCCACAGTTTGCAGAGTTGTCAAATAGCTCCCATTGACTCAGATTCACATAACCTGGAAGCTGTGTTCCCATCGAGAGTTTAGACTCCAGACAATGCAAAGCTTTCCAATCAAGTACCAATTTTCCCCTACACTTCTATTTCCTGTTGTCCTATTTAGGGACTATCTGGCTCCAGAAGTGTTTGTCCACTCAGATCCTATAGAGCTGTCATTCCTCTTGTTTTTATTCAGTTTCTTCTATTGCAAGGTGTAGAAATTGGACTAGATAATCTCCAAATTCCCTTACGACTCCTTAATTCAAATTTCTTGTACTGCTTCCATCCAACACCCCTCAACACACATCACCTCCATGAATTATTCCTCTTTATTCAGCCATCAGGTCCTTATCAGCGAGATGTAACTGCTTTAATTTGCGGTGAGGTGTCAATGGGTGATGTTTTATTCATATGATACTTTATCCTCAGCAACATCTACTCCTACAGCTTCAATTACCATCCCAAACCATCATCAGTTTCATGAAAGCACCCCATGAGATGCAGCTTTGAACATCTGCTGCCAGGAAGGCCCAGACATCTACCTGTCAGCGAAGACCCTCGCCCCATAAGATTGTGCCCTTTTCCCCAATGCCCCCTCACCCTTGACCCCATCCCAGAGAGAGGACAACCTCTGTTGGTAAACTGGGAATGAAGATAACTGAAGGCTGAGAAAAGGAGACAACTGCACGTCTTCCTGGACTCCAGCTAAGGGGCAGAGAAGAGATTGAGGATACCGGGCTAAGATTTAATTTTAATTACCACACGTTACTGGGCATCGTAATTACCAACTTGAGCCTATTGTAACTTGAGAATTGGTTACAAAATTGAAATTATTACATGAAGACCAGAACAATTTGAGGTCAGATGAAGTTTTTACCTAAGAATAAGGAAAGAATCTCCCCACTTCATTCATTCATTCAACAAATAATTATCGAGGGCCAAGTAGGAGCCCGGCACTGTTTTAGGTGGTAGAGACATAGCAGCAAAGACGACAAATAAACAGTCCTGCTCTCCCATGGTTTACATCCAGTGTAGAAATCGTAAAGGAAAGTTGAGGGACAAAATGGAAATTGCACTTTGAATACCTCGGGAATAAGTTTTGCTTAATCTATGCTCTCATATCCCTATCAGCCCACACCTCCTGGCGTTGGAGGCTCACTCCTCGTCTGTGCTCTGCACTGTCCCTTCCACTTCCTCCAGGACCAGGCACACAAATTATTGCCAGCCTCACCCCAGCGCACATCAAGGTGCCTAATCTTTGCATCCCCCTGACTTAGAGGGCCTTACCATTGTTCCCTCGGCCAGACTAAACTTTGGACTCTAGGCTCCTGACCTCCCTCAGAGCATTTTCTTTAGAAAACTTGTAAAGCCTTTGTCTGGCCCTTGGAGATGTGTGTAAATCTTTTAAAAAGCTTCTTGCCAATTTTACAACCCAGGAATGTCTTTCTCAAGGACTGAGAGCCATCCCTTTGAAATGTAATCCTCAAGGAACTTAGTCCCCTGAACTCCCAGTCTCTGTGGGAGGGTAGGAGCCTAACCCCGTGGGTGGGCACCTTGCTCCAACCTGTAGAAGCACCTGCTGCCGTACAGACAAGAGCAGTTTATATTTCTTTTGGATAAAGCCAATTAGCAAACACACATGGCCTATGACCTCCTTTCATCCCAGGGTCTTACAGAATCCGGACGGCTGACCTCCTCCAGTCCTTTTCCAGGGGCTCAGGCCAGCCCTTAAGAACCCTCCCAGCCTGTGCTTCAGCCGATGGAGCTCAGACTGCTCTGGTCTCTCTCTTCCACTGCAATGGTCCCTTTCCCTCCCTTGCAATGACCTTTCCAAATCGAAGTCTCTCCTCACTGAGTCTGAATTCATTTTTTATTGGACACCCCTCCACCTTCAGTCCTGCCCTTGCTCTCACTCTCTCAGGCCTTTCCTTCACCTGTAGGTTTCATCAAATATGCCTTCCATTCCCTACCCCTCCCACTCACTCCAGAGCCTTCTAGAACAGAAGTCTGGTGGTGCCTTTCTCCCGAGCGTCCTTAAATCTTTCCTGGAACAGGGCATCAGTTTTGCTGTCAGATAGACCCGGGTCAGAAAACCAGCTCAGCTATTTACCTTTGGGGCAACTCACCTTCTCTAAGTCCTTGTTTCCACCATTTAGAGAATCCGGATGACTCCCTCCCCCTCAAGAAAGGCAGCTATTGCTTATTATTACTAAGTCAGGAAACCAACGTTCGAACTCAGAGGGCCATGGTGTCCTCTGCTTAAATGACAATAGCTAACATTTGCTTAGGGGTCACTAGGCGCCAGCTCAGCAGTGTAGATGCCTTATCTCATTTAGTTCCTCACCACAATCCTATGATGTAGGTGTTCATAGGTACTGTTATCTTCCTCTCCATTTTACCGACAAGGAAACTGAGGTTGAGAAAGAGAAGTTAGGGCATTTGTCCAAATCTCACAGCTAAGACGTGCTGGAGCTCAAATTTGAACCCAAGTCTGTGCAGAGCTTCCCTGCTCTGCACCACCTCCAAGATCAGGGTTAACCAAAGTTAATCACTCTCTCCTCCCTCTCCTGCCTGCCTCCCACGGACTCCCGCCTGCTCCCCTGCCCTGGTGCGGTGGCTCCTACTCTCCTCTTCATGCCCAGTGACTGCTTCCTCCTCACCCAAACACTCACACATTTCACCTCGTTATCTGCAAGACAACTTTAAAAATCCGTTTTCTGTAGTCTTCCCTAACTCTCAGAGACAGCCTCTTCTGCATACTCTCAGCTCGTCACATCTATTTCCACACACGCTTCCTTGGAGAGCTTCCATTTAGGTTTGAGGTGACCTTAGAGCCAGGAGAAGCCGAGGGAGGTATCCAGACAGGAGGCCCCAGGGAGGAAGGAATTTAGAACTTAGAGCAGAAATTTAGAGTAGGATCAGAAGGTAACCAGATTTGTTGAATTACAGAGGTATAATGACAAATGCTGGTAAATTATAAATGACAATGAAACGATAAATGGGGTGGATTTACAGTCTTGCAGGCTGAAATCAGCTTGATGACCAGGTAATGCACAACTTGAACCCAGAGACTATGGGCTACAAGTGCCCCCTGAGAGGGCATGTTTTGAAGCCCCTGCAGGAAAAGCCCCTATAAATGGGCACTCAGCTCATCGCCTTTTATCATGAAGAGAATCACCCTGGATATGAGCGTCCCCAATCTTGCGCCCGGGGCACAGACCCTGCTCACAAGCAACCTCCACACATTAGAAGGGAATTCCAAAAAGCCTGGGATGGTACAATTGTTTCCTTAGTTGGTAAAGGCCTTCATCCTTTGAAAGACTTAAAATTAAATATACAGAATGAAGTAATTCAAATCTTGATTAATATTTTATGTTGAATTTGGAAATAACCTGTGCATATTTGGTATTGAAAGTATTTGCAATATTTAGGAGTTTAGCATTTTAGAGTCTAACAGATTCATCTTAGGATTCCAATTTCAAATGTATACTCTCAATTCAGACTTTGATTTTTAAGTTGAAAGTTACAAGAGTTTTGCTGTTTTAAAATAGTATCATGATTACCAGACTTTAAGATGAATCTCTGTATAGTTAACTTATTAGCTTTACTAGAACTGTTCAAGTGCGTGAGAAGGTTTTGTATACTAGTCAGCTGCAAAACTTAACAGAAAAAAGAATTTATTAAATTTAAAAATGAGTTTAAAATATCTAAGGAAATTCAAGTAACTAAATTATAAGAAGCCCCTAAAGCCAAAGGCTAAATTCACTAGATTTATAAATAATTAGAATTGTGGGTTGAATTTAAAAGCTTGAAAATTAATTTTATTTATTACTTCAATAAATTATATAATTTGAAAACTTCTGTACTGGGAAACTGCCCTGTGGGAAACCTAAAAATCTATGTTGATGTACAATAATTACTGTTCATATTTCTGTTTCCTGCCTTTAAACTATGAATTGAGTAGAAAGGATCTTCTCCCTCTTTTCATCCCCATCACCTAGCACAGCAACGGCCAGAAGAGTAGGTCATTCATCACAGGAATACCAGCAGCTGATATTTATTACTTACTATATGCCAGGACTGTGATATGTGCTTTATCCGCACAATCTTGAGGAATCCTCACCACAACCTACTTACACGGTTGAGAGGGAACAGCGACGACCCAGAAAGTTTAAACAACTGGTTAAGTTCACACAGGGAGGAGCTGGAGCCCAGGCTGAACGCAGGCTCTCCGACTGCAGGCGCTGCATCTTCCCTCAACCTTTACGTTAGCAGCTGAGTGCGTGAAACTCTTTCACGGTGGGACTTCCGACAGTATCATTTGAGCTGAGGAGACAATATGCATGTGCTAGAGAAATGGATATAAATCATCCCATGTGGACAAGTGACCAGGACAGAGACGTAGGGTCCAAGTGGAACTTCCTGGGAACGATTTGAAAAAAGTGAAAAGGCTGTCTTCCTTAAAAGACAGAAAACATGAAGATTCCGGAGGGAGGGAGATGAGTGACGCAGAAAAAAGCAGTTTGGACCATGAAAAGCACTGCCTGGCTCCTGGTTTCTTTGGTGGAGGCCTGGGGACCCTTCCTTCACGGTCAGTTGGCTGTTGTGGCATTTTGATTTGGAGCCAGGTAACCCAGATTACGCAAAACAAGATTCCTCAGGAACCAAGGAAAATGCAAGAGAAAGCTTCGGCACTGGTCTAAAGCAAGAAGTGTGAGAGAAGCAGCAGAGGCGGAGGCGGGTCCAAATAAAGGAATAGTATGAGGGGTCGGTTGACCCGGAAGCGAAACCAAGCAAAACTACCCACTAAATTTTGGTTAGTGTGCCAATTTGTGGCAAACCATGAATAGCGAGTCTATACTTTTAATTTAGCTAATTAAAGTCAGCACCCAGAGATATGCATACGCTGTGGTAGCTTTTTGCATTCTGAACTTCAAATGCGTACTCTACTGAGAGAGTACCGTGGGGGAGGAGAATCAGAAGCAAAGGGGACAGGCTGGACTGCGGTGTGTCCGGGGCCTACCTGACAGAAAAGCCAAGGAGAGTGCTATGTGTTTGTGTTGCACGATTGGCAGGTGAGGGAGGGAAAGACTAGACTTCTGCTCAAATGGTGTTTCAGATTTTTAAATTAAACCATGGTCACCTTGCCTAAACCCACCTCCCCCAACCCCCAAGACAAGATTGCAGCCTACTTTCCACAGACTTCCGCGGATCACAGCAGGACTCCTCAGCAGCAGGGGTGTAGCCCATGGAGGGCGTCTGGGAAACCTGTGGGTGGAACGTGTGGTTATCACAATGACGGGGGGCACTACCGGCATTCAGTGGGTGGGAACCAGGAGTGTAGACATACCACAGAAAGTTAGAACGAGCAAATGAAGAGTCAAGACACACCTCACACGACTTCCAAAAACCCATTTACAGTCATCAGAACTTAGAATCTAACTTTTATAGATATAAGAAACTTCTGATATGGGTATAATATATGCAAAGTTTTCTAAGAATGCAATTATACATACATCTAAGGAGGATCATATTTTGTTTTGTTCTGAACTTTCCAAGTTGTTCACTCCTTCAGGAGCTGACGTGAACGGTGATGGCGCTCACAGTATTGAAGGGGCCAATACCATCCTTCCCCCGACACATCAGGCCGGTTTGCACTTCTGCCCATTGTGACTGCCCACATGGATGCAAGCAATTGACGACCTCATTATGCCTTCAGTGTGGCTGTGCTCACGCATCAATATGTTGGAGTATGTGTGATTTTATTATGTATTACTTTCCTTTAATTTCTTGTTTATATAAGATAGGGCATTACATTTGGATTACGTTAGATAGGTTATAGTAGCTATGACTTTCATACTAGGATAATAAAGGACACATTACAAAATATGAAAGGGGGCATGGGGTGTGACAGGAAAGAAAAACTATCCTGGTTGAATTACGGTTTTAGAGAAAGCAAGTACGTAGCATCATGAGTTAGGATACAAATCGAAGAGAGAAGAAACAGCATTGCTAGAACATGCAGATACTGGAAGGGAAGATGCTGTACAATATAGAATTATTCTTTCTTTTCAAATCAAATCCACTCATCTGTGTGCCTACTGGTTGGCTTATGGCCAGCAGGAGCATTATCTGAAATAACAAGAGAGAACTCAAGAGAAAAATGCAGCCGGAGGTGGGCTCCTTTCCCTAGAACACTGATTCTCACATTAGTGTGCATGAGAACAAACTGGCATGTTTAATGAAAATAAGATTCCTGGGCCCTTTCTCCAGAGATTCTGACTCAGGAGGTGTGGGGTGGGGCTCAGCCGCCAGAATTAAGAATATAAATCGCTCTACTCTGATGCAGCATTTCTGTACATCGGCACCCTTCACGCTGACGTGCATACAAATCTCCCAGAGGGCTTATTATTTTTTTGTTTGTCTTTTTGAGGAAGACTGGCCCTGAGCTAACATCTGTTACCAATCTTCCTATTTTTGCTTGAGGAAGTTTGATGTTGAGCTAAAATCTGTGCCAGTCTTCCTCTATTTTATGTGGGATGCCATCACAGCATGGCTTGATGACTAGTGCTAGGTCTGTGCCCGGGATCCGAACCTGTGAACCACAGGCTGCCAAAGTGGAGACGCAAACTTAACCACTATGCCACTGGGCTGGCCTCTTCCCAAAGACCTTTTTTTTTTTCCTTTTGAGGAAGATTATCCCTGAGCTAACATTTGCCACCAATTCTCCTCTTTTTGCTGAGGAAGACTAGCCCTGAACTAACAGCTGTGCCCATCTTCCTTTGCTTTATATGTGGGACACCTGCCACAGCATGGTTTGACAAGTGGTGTCTAGGTCCACACCTGGGATCTGAACTGGTGAATCCTGGGCTGCCAAAGTGGAATATGCAAACTAAACCACTGTACCACCAGGCCAGCCCTGAGAGACCTTTTTAAAATGTGGATCCTGACTCAACAGGTCTGGGGTAGGGCCTGGCATTCTGCATTTCTAAAAAGCTCCCAATGATGCTGATACTGCTGGTCCATGGACCACACTTTGAACAGCACACTTCTGTCCATTTTGGGACAATAGATTCTGGAGCATTACGGAAGGGCAGGTGGAGGACTCCCCTTCAACATCCAGGTGCCTCACTCGGTAAGGATGAGACAGGCATTCCCACACTGAACAGGGTTTTCACTGACATTCCCATCCTACAGATCAATGGGCTGATTGCAGGGGAATCGGTGACCAACCTGGGCTCACCCAGGAGGGTGGTGTGTTGGCTTCCCCACAAACTATGGGAGTGTTTAATCGCACTGTACTGAGGGATTTGCCAACACTAAGCCAACTGCTCATTGGGATCTTGGTTGCAATACTGCCTTACATAAAAAGCCCTAATTTCTAAGCATCGGCCTTAATGAAGCTGTGGCACCTGCTGCGCACAGGTCTACACCCACGCATCTGAAATCGTCCGGATGGTGTCCTAACAGCAGGGCATAGAGGCCTCAGGTAGTTCAGATCCGAGCACAGGACTAGGAGACTGCTGCCAGTAGTTGAGAACCCATGTCTACAGACCATGTTTCTACATGTATACACTATTTTCAAAATGCATGTAGATGTCTTTAAGGTAAATTTAATAAAATACCTTAAGCGTGAATAAATTCAGATTAGTTATGGGACATTATATATCTTCTCAATTAACGGATACTCAAAGACAACCACATATCACTTGAGGTCTTCATAGTATTTTGACATTAAAAAGACATCTTGTCTTCCAGAACATATGCTAGAAGTGGCCTGACATAGAGAAATTCAAATCCTCAGCATTTCAGAGAATAAATGATATATATGTCATTATTAAATATATAGAGATAATTAGGCTCCAGTTCTGAATGGCTGAATCTCTCATTTTACAAATCAAGAAAGAAAACACAGTTGCAGAATTTAACCTCAGATGTTTTAATAGAGGGATCTTATTCACTATGTACAAGATTCTCTGATGAAAGTGGCTGGCCACTAGCCAGGTGACCTGAATGGCACTAAACACCAAGGGCAGCTCAGGGACCACTAAATGTTGACAGTCTTGGCTGGCTTCACATCTTCAACTTCAGAAGACAGCCAGCGGTAAGTGCGATGACGCCGCAGCACCTCAATGGCCTTGAGCTCCAGGGGTGTGGCCTGAATACCAAGGTCCTCCAGGCCGGGCAGGTGAGGCAACATCATGTCTGTGATGTGAACCTTTGAAGAAACAAAGAAGCACAGAGAGCGCTGAGAGCCGGCCAAGAACACAGCATGCCAGCCTAGCAAACGCCCGGACACTCAAGCTGGCCTGAGCCCCAGCACCAAGACCTAACTGTTTTCAAAGGAGGTGTGGCAGATGTTGATTCCTGGAACTCACTGAAAGTAGACCATAGAAAAAGAGTTTAAGGCAAAAAAACAAGGTCAGCAAATATCAGCTCAAAGGTCCCCGGCACTGTCCACGAGAGCACTATCTGCGCTCGGTGAGATGTGAGAGGGTAAGTCTAGAGTGGGGAGCACAAACCACATGCGTCAGGGGTGGACGGTGCTGGTTTAGATCCACACTGCTAAGGGAAAGGGAGAAATTAAGGGGGATTCCTAGATTTCTGGCTTGAGCACCAGAGAGGATAGTGATATCAATTGAGATGAGAGGCTAGTTTGCAATTCTATTTAAGGACGTGTTATGTTTCAGATGGCTATAACACACCTAAATAGATGTAAGAGTCTGTAGCGGGGGCGGGGGGCAATTCAGGGCTGGAGGGAAAATCACAGCCATGAGCTTACAGACGGCAGCTGCAGCACAGGCTGAGGTGAGGGTCATTTAGAGAATGAGCAAAGACAGAAAAGGGCCGAGGACAGAGCCTTTAGGTTCTCCAAAATTTAGAGATTAAGAAGAGGAGGGTGAACCAGGAAAGGAGACTCAAGAGCATGGCCTCATGAGAGGAGGAAAAGTGAGAGGATGTGGAGACGGTCAGAAAACAGGTGGGAATTCAGGGTCTCACGAGAGAAGGGGCCCCTGTGACAAATGCTGTTCACACACAGGGTGAGATGAGGTCAGAGAACTGACTACTGGATTCGGCGAAGCTGACCTTGAAAAGAGCAGTTTTAGGGGTGATATGGGAATAAAAGCCTGAATGGAGTGGGCTAAAGAAAGAATGAGGTAGGAAACTGTCAATAGCACGTACAGACAGCAGTTCTGAGGCGATGACACAAAGAGACACAGATAAACAGGGCCTCGGCTAACAGAGAGTTGGGGGAAGGGAGGGTTTTGCCCTTAAAAAATGGAGCTCTCTAGGCATGTCTGTATGCTGATGGGAATGACCGAGCAGAGAAAGCAAACCTGATAATGTCAGAAAGAGGATAACGGGAAACCACACCCTGGAGCAGGCTGAGAGAGGCTGAGTTTCGGTGCACAGTGGAGGGGCCGACCTCAGACAGGAGAACAGACAGACAAGAGCAGACTAACCCAGGCGAGCCAGCCAAGAAAAGCCCCTTCTTCCTTCTCTGTCTCAGCACCTCTCTCCCAGCATCCACCCGGGGCCGCCGCTCACCCCACACACACTCACCCGCTCCACCTTATCCCTCGTTGTCCAGGGCTCAAACGGACTCATTTCAAAGAGTCGTGCCACCAATCTGGAAAAAGGAAGACAGACGGCACACGTGGTAAGTGTCCCTATGCCCCATATTCCAGCTAGCCTGAAGACCCGCAGCAAGAGAGGCTGCTGTCGAGGCAGGAGTCCACTCAATTTTTCTTTAAGAAAATAGCAACATCCTGGCATCAGCTCCCGAGAGGCCACCTTTCCTTCCAGGCTGACCCAGCCTGCCCACTGGAATTGCCGGCAACAACTGTTCTCCAGAGACAACATATCCTCAAAACTCTAAACTAAAGTGAAGCCACCACCAACAACAAAACAAACAAAAATGACGCAACATTCAGTGAAGGCTGTGAAATTCAATCGAACTTAAGCCTCAGACATTCAAATATTCCCGTTAAGGAGGCAGGGCGAGCTGAGCAGTGTGTAGGACAGCAACTGGAAGCCTTCAAAGCAGGGGCCCCAAGGGAACTAAAAGAGCCTAAGATCTGTGATTCAAATCAGGAAGCAAATACGAAACCAGACGAGAGGGGCTACTGTCTTGCTTAACGCCATCTCTTCACTCCAGTGAAAATGGAGGGTTCTCCTTATCTGTCGTCCAGTTCCTGTCTTAATATCCCCAGGGTAGCAGGATTTAGGCCAGCATCTGAGGTACCCTAGGAATTCCTTGGGGTCCCCACAGAGGACTGGGGGCAAAGGTTGGGAGTACGTGCTCTGAGTATCACCCATCACTGCCGCCAGACCAGTTCTGCTTTCATCTGATTTACCAGGTGGGCCTTTATGTAAAAAGTCATTCAGAGGCCGGCCCGGTGGCGCAGCAGTTAAGTTCGCACATTCCGCTTCGGTGGCCCGGGGTTCGCCAGTTCAGATCCCAGGTGTGGGCATGGCACCACTTGGCAAACCATGCTGTGGCAGGCGTCCCACATATAAAGTAGAGGACGATGGGCACGGATGTTAGCTCAGGGCCAGTCTTCCTCAGCAAAAAGAGGAGGACTGGCAGCAGATGTTGGCTCAGGGCTAATGTCTCCCCTCCCAAAAAAATGCATTGAACACAAGGCTCCACAGCTTTTCAAAAACCTGAAAAGCAATATTCTAACATATGGTGCAAAAACAGGAAAGAGGAAGCTGAAGATTGGTCAGAACTTCTCCAGGAACACATAAAACCTCAGATTCTAGACAACCTGTTCCACTGGCAGACAAAGGCACCTTATTGGGCTCACACAGCTTAATAAAAACACCCCTAACAAACCTTCACTTCTCTGCACTCTGCTCCTGCGCTAAGAGATCACTTCCAGGGTCTATTTTCAGTGTCCTCAGTGGGCCACACCATGCGCACATGCCAACTCCACTATAACTCTCAATTTTAGGCGATTTTATGCAAGACCGCAGCTCCCTGCAACCTGGTCTACGCCCCTCCAGTGCACTGAAGCCGCTGTCACCAATGACCTCGCCGCTAACTCCAGTGGATGCTTTCCAGTCCTCTATCTTAGTTGACTTTTCTGTGCCACTTCCTTCCACAAACATTAACAGAGTGCCTACTGTGTGCCAAGCACTGTTCTAAGTGCTGGAAGTACAGGTGTGAACCATCAGCGGGCTCCCTTCTTAAGCGCTCCTTCCCTCCCTCAGACAGCCCCGCCCTCTGCTCGCTAGGCTCCCAAATTCTCCTCCTTTTGCACTGAACTGTCTGACTACTCTTTTCAGCCCCCACCATCAAGCTCCCCTCCTCTGCTAGTCCTCTAACTGGAGGTACTCCTCATGCTCTGCCCCTCTCACTCGCTCTGACACTTCCCACCTGCTCCAGTCACCGTGCGTATTAAATGAGGATGAAGCAGACAGCCTGACAAAGAGAACACTCTCCACAAACACTCTCACACTGCATTCCGACTGTCGATTTTTCTGGTACCTCTGTTAGATCATTAGCTTTCTGAGGGTTTACTGTAACATCACGAGTCCCTAGCACACTGCCTAAGACTCAGCGGGCAATCAGTAAGTACCTGTTGAATGAATGAATGAACAGACGAACGAAGGAGTGAACTGCCATGTTGGTTTATAAGTCAACCTCGGGCAAACTGGATGTGAAAATCTCCGTGACCAGACCACTAGGGTGTCACATGACAATTCCGAGATTCTAAGCCTACAAAGGCAGGAAGCGAACCTAGGAGCAGGGAAAGAAGGTAAGGCAACCGCAGGCCAAGTCTGAGTGAACTGGCTCCTTTCCACAACTACACCATCAGACTGGTCTAATAAAGAAGGGTCCCTTGCCCACTTCTGGGTGAGTGGTCTGAAAGAGAGATACAACCTCCAAGAAAGACACTTCTCCCAATTAAAACAGAGTAGTTTTTAATTGGAGAATTTGAAGAGTTGCAAATCTAACCTCTCAACACACACCGTTTTTCTCATCCACACTGATCTACATTTCGCTTTCTCAGACACCTCTGGTTCTTTCCTAGACAACCAACATCAAGACATCAGGGGCACCTCCTAGTTAAGAGTCTCAGAGACTTCACTGTAACACACACACTCCCTGTAACCCTAAGCAACAGCATCATGGACAAACGTTTCGAGTTAGCTCTACTCAGAAGGCACAGAAAGAAGTACTTCACTTACCGATAGGCAAAATGTGGCAGAGGGTATGGGAGGAAGGGTCTGTGAGCCACAGCATAGACATACTGCACCAGGTCAAAAAGCACGTACCGATTGGGCCTACAAAAAGAAAATTCATACTTTAAATTGTTTCTTCCTCACAGATTTTCTTTTTTAATTTAATAAAATAACATTTTTCTTATGAAAAGGGAAACACATATGCATTACAGTAAATACAGATTAGCATAAAGAAAAATCACCCACAATCCCACCAAAGATAAAGTTAATATATTTAACATATATCCTCCTCATCCGCTTACATATACACATTTTTCATGTTTATAAATATAAGATTACATAGGTCATCCTATTCCGTAATGTCTGCTTCATCTAATATTAAACCCCCATCAGCTCCTATGCCATTAAATACTCTAGTGCATGTTTAATGGTTGCATGTATTGCACTGCATGTAATCATAACTGTTTTACCAATACCCAGCTCTATTTAATATTTAATTTTTCTTTTTTTCTTTTATAAAATAATGCTTTAATGAACATTCTTGTAGTAAATATTTTTACTTATCCATAACTATATATTTATAATACATTCTAGAAGTGGAACTGGCTCAAAGTATATTTTGAAATTTTAAGACTTTTACTGAATACTTCCAAACTACCTTCCAAAAGGTTTACTAATTTACCTAAAATGATAGTAGCCTCTCACCAAAAATGAGTTTAGTCACAAAAAATAAGCAAAACAAATCTTGCCAGTCTGCCAGGTAAAAAAGGTACCTCAACATTTTAATTAGCATTACCTTTAGGCTAGAGATTAATTTTTTTCTTCATATATTTTTGGCCATTTACACTTCTTTCTTTTCTCTCTTTCCTCCTGGAGTCTCTGCCTATAAGAGGGAATTGTAAAAATTCTTTCTATTTTAATGATATAGTTGGAAATATCTTTTATTGTCTGCATTTTGCTTTTTAATGTTTAAGTGTTTTGTGGCAATAAGAAAATTTAAACATTTCATTTAATGAAAACTACTGATTTCTTTTACTTTATAGTTGGTTTTACATTTAGAAAATCCCTCTATGGGCACCAGTGACATTAATGTCCACACATTTTGTCTAATGTTTTTAAGTTGTTTAAACCATAAAACAAGTTCCTTCTACAACATATTTCTGTATTGATCTAAAGATGTAACACCACTTACTGAATTATCTACCCTTTCGTCACATTTTGGAAGGTCACCCTGAGCACACACTACATTCTTCCATGTATTTGAGACTGTTTCTGGACTTCTGTTCTAGTCCAGTGATCCAGCAGTTTTGGACCACATTAACCTAGCTTTAATTATCACTTACAATACATTCTGAAATCTCTTCGCCTAGTTTCCTACTCCCTGTTGCCTCAGAAAGCCTGTGACAGCTGAGAGCTGGATGCAGGTAACTCAGCGAGAACTTCATCATTCTGACATTGTCACCAAAAACAAAACAAAACAAAAACCAAAGAAACCCCATGAAAATGTCAGCCGAGGGAAATATGAGACAAAGCCCTCAAAAAGCTTCCTTCGATTTCCAGAAGGATCTGTAAGGATCAGTGCAGGGCATATAATACATGCTATGCCAAAGAACAACCTGTCGTCTTGACGCTGACAGCAATTCTGGGATCACGGGTGAACTAATTCTATGGAATACACCTGCTCTTCAGCTGTTCCAAAGCACTGTGCATTCCATGAACTGTGACTCAAAGACCCCTTTACGTGTCCCGCTCACAGAGAAAGGTACACTGAAGCCTACGTCCTTCCCAGCTTAGATTTCATGGTTCAGCACTGTAGTCATTCCTCTGTAAAACCTTGTCCCCCGCGCCCCTCTTACTATACTAGTGCAGCAAAACCCCTACTCTGATTAACCCAAGTACCTGCATTCTTTGCGCCCGAAGCCCCAGCAAGATGGAGGTGTAGAGAAAATACAACCAGGCTAACCGGCTTCAGCAACTTCGGCGGAAGCCTCAGTTCTGCCTGCAATCCTGTGCTCCCGGGAAGGGCTCTCTTCCTGTCCTCCCAGGGAACACTCCCCATCTTCTCCGCCGTCCTCACATTTTCCACAGACTTCTCTGACCCACCCCATCCTGCCCTTTAGCTGACCATCTCCTCACTTGTCTTTTCATCATTTTTCCTTTTTTTTTTTTCTAGGATTGGCACGTGGGCTAACAACTGTTGCCAATCTTCTTTTTTTTTTTCTGCTTTATTTCCCAAACCCCCCGATACATAGTTGTATATCTAAGTTGCAGGTCCCTCTAGTTGTGGCATGTGGGACGCCGCCTCAACGTGGCCTGACGAGCAGTGCCATGTCCGCGCCCAGGATCCGAACCAACAAATCACTGGGCCGCCTGCAGCGGAGCGCGCAAACTTAACCACTCGGCCACAGAGCTGGCCCCTTTTCATCATTTTTCTTGCTAGTGTCTTTTGAAGTACAAAAGTTTTTAACTTTGATGAAGTCTAAATTATTAATTTTTTCTTTTATGAAGTATGCTTTTGATGCCATATCTAATAAACTTTGCCTAACCCAAGATCTAAAAGATTTTTTACTGTTCTTCAAAAAGTTTTCTAGTTTTAACCCTTGCATTGAGGTCTTTGATCTATTCTGAGTTAATTTTTTCATGTATGGTGTGATGAAAGGGCCTAAGTGCATTTTTTTGCATGTGGATTTCTCTGTTCTATTTGTTGAAAAGACTCCTTTCCCCACTGAGGTGTCACAGCACCTTTGTCAAAAAACAGTCATCGGTAGAGGTTGATTTCTAGACTATCAATTCTGTTTAAGTGATCTATATGTCTCTTCTTATGCCAGGACCACACTGTCTTAATAACCGCAGCTTTGGAGAAAGTTCTGAAATTGGCAAGCTTATGTGCTCTCCCTTTATTCTTTGTCAAAATGATTTTGGCTATTGTGGGTCTTTTGCATTTCCATATAAATTTAGAATTAATTTGTCAATTTCTGCAAAAAATTCTGCTGGAATTTTGATAGGACTGAGTTGAACATATAGATCAATTTGGGGAAAATTGCCATTTTAACAATATTGACTCCTCCAATCCATATACATAAGATGTCTTTCCATTTATTTACATCTTTAATTTCCTTCAGCAATGTTTTGTAATTTTCAGTATACAGGTCTTGTACTTCTTTTGTTAAATTTATACCTAAATATTTTATTCTTTTTGATGCTATTCTGAACAAAATTATTTTAACTTTATTTTCAGATTGTTCATTTGCTAGATTGTTCATTTGCTAATATACGGAAACTGATTTTTATATATTGATCTTGTACCTTGTGACCTTGCTGAACTTGTTACTGGTTCTCATAGTTTTGTGTATGTGTGTGTATCAATAAGCATTTAAGGAATGAATGACAGGCTGGACCAACATCCTATAATTAATGACTGTGAAAAACCTAGGAGCAAAATTAAGGTCTTATGCCGCTGCCTTAGCCTCAAAATGTCAGGGAAATAAGCAGTTGTCCCCTGGGGCTGAAGAGACAAAAAGAGAAGTGTAGATGCATATCTACAATTTCACAAGGAAAAATGCCTACACTGCCACGTCTAGCATTACTGTTCCCATCTCTACCAAACAAGTATGACTGACTGCCACCTGGCAAAGGGACTGCAGTGGCTGGACACAGGTCACGAGGACAACGGCTAACTCATCGCAGAGCCATGTCCACTGAGCAGGAAGCAAAGTCTGTAAAGCCATTTCTGCTCATCTGTTCCTTGGAATCCTGGTCTAAGGACCTCTCGACCAGACCCTCACATCTTCTGAGTCTAGTGTTTTATGGAACCTGTGTTGAACACTTTTTTTTTTGTAGTTTTCCTAGAGTACATAACTGATTACATGCTAATGTACCGAATTGGGAAGTCGAAGAGAAACATACATCTTGTAGCAGCTAGTTGACATAAACACACCATAGTTTTTTGCACTGTAAAAAAAACTTACTAACTAAATTTATAATAATAATGATAAAACACAATATATGAATTCATAATCCTGGGAATGTATACTCTGCCTCCCGGCTTAGAAAGAAAAGTGTCTTTTCTTTTTGTTGTCGTTAATGCCATAGAGTGGATTCCAACTCCCAGCTCCCCTGTGTCCAGCAGAGCGGAACCTGTCCAGTCATTCTGCGCCATCCTCTTATCTCCCGGCGCTACATCAGACAATGTTTTGCTGCTATTCACAGAGTTTTTGCGGCCAATTTTTTCAGAAGTGGGTGGCCAGGTCCTTCTTCCTAGTCTGTCTAGTCTGGAAGCTCCATTGAAACCTGTCCACCATGGGTGACCCTGCTGCTATTTGAAACACCAGTGGTGGAGCTTTCAGCATCACAGCAACACGCAGCCGTGACAATACAACAACCATCAGGTGGTACGGTTCCTTGACTGGGAAACAAACCGGAGCCCCAGGATTGAAAGTGTGGAGTCTTAACCACTAGACCTCCAGGTCTGGCCCATCTTTTCTCTAGAAGCAACTATTTCTTACGAATTAGGCTATCACTTATCGTTGAATCAGACCCCCACCTTTCACGGAACGTCGTGTGTTGTTAGGTTGCTTCACTAATGACAAGGTCCTGGGCCAACTATCAAGTGGACTTGGTACTTTCCAACTTGCAGGCTGAGTCTCAGTTTTTTAGTCTTAGTTTAATTCAGTAAAAAGGTCCTAAACATAGCTGTAACATGATTTAATAATTTTGGTTACGTCACATAGCTTAACTGTGCCCCATTTTTCCCGAGAGCAAATTTCAACAAAGAGAGCATCAAATAAATTGCACGGCATGAACAACTGTACCCTAAACCAGCCATCTGGAATCTTTTAGAGGCACTGAGATACTGTATCAAAATTAATTTGATTTTGCAATTATACTTACTCCCTAAAAGTAAATTGTGTTTCAGAATTTATAGTAATATCCTTTCATATATTAAAAACATCACTGGAGTAGGAGGAAACCATCCTTGGGGATCACTGGACTAAGTATACGTAACAGCCTAGGGCAGTGGCTCTCAGACTGTGGGGACAGAAGAGTCATTTATTAAAGCAGATTTCTAGGCTCCCTCAAATCCTGATTTAATATAAACGATTCAGGAGATTCTGACAATGGCGGCCTTTAGACAGCTCTTTGAGACACACTGGTCTCGGGGCTAAGGGAGTAGGGTTTCTGGAATAAATACAGTTGAAGAAAGGCATTGTAACAATACAACGAACAAATGTGTTAGCGACACATTTAGAAATTACTGTTGTTGTAAATCATTATCATTCTTTCATTTTAAGAGGTAGCACAATTTTAAAGGCAAGTTCTAGCCACCTACCCAACAAAGACAAAAGTCTTCCCTCTGGCATTTGGGTCCTTAATTGCATTAATAATTCCTTTGGATACGTCCACAACCTATAAGAAATTATAACACATGTTCAAGTAATTGTTCAAACAGAGAAACAGAGAGAGATGGAGGAGAGAAAGGAAGAGAGAAAGGGAGAGAGAGAGGAAGGAAGGAAAGCCACATCAAGCACAACCAAAAAAACATGATCAAATGAAAATAGCGGCATCGTCTCTTTTCAGAAAGCCTCTACAGAACCCACTTCTCAAGAGCTCAGATGATCTCCACACTGGAAGGTTCACTTACATATTCTCTCTCGTCAGAATGCATCTGTCTTCAGAGGGCTGTTGGGCCCTTCTGAGGTGCTTTTGCCCACTCTCTCCCATCTCACCCTTGGCCACTCCTCCCCACTCTGTTCTAAGACACCACACACCACTAGGCTTGACCACGTGGAACTGCCAATGTTCTACCATCTGAATTTCAAGACAGTAATTTTACATGGTTTTAGACCCCACTTTTTCAGCTTGGGGGGATTTTGGCCCCCAGGGGACATTTGGCAAATACCTGGAGACATTTTTAGTTGTCACAATGGGGGAATGGGAGGAGATGTACTGCCATCTGGTGGCTAGAGGCCAGGAACACTGCTATACATTCTACAGCACCTCCTAGAACAAAGAATTATCTGGCCCAAAATTTCAATAGTGCCACAGCTGAGAAACCCCAGTTCAACATCATTCGGAATCCAACACTGCTCTCTCACCTCTGGGCCCATATACACACTGCTTCCTCTGCACAGAATGCCCTTCCCATCCCTCTTCATCTGACTTGCTGTTGGTCATCTGTAAGGTCTCACCTTAGATGTCATTTCCTCTAGGAGGCCTTCCCTGACCCTCAAGTCAGAATCAGGTGTCCCTCTGATGCAATTACTTAAAACCCTCTTCCCATCGCAGCACTCATCACCCTGCATGCTAATTGCTTCACTGCCCTGTCTCTAACGGAGACCAACTTGAGGACAGCAATCTGTGTCTGTCCAGTTAACAGCTCTGTATCCCCAGTGACCCGTACGGTGTGTCTAAGAGTTCAATACATTTTTCTTAAGTGAATGAAGCAGTGAAGACACAGAGAATACATGCACCTCTTAGGTAAACTGAGAGGCAACCAGTCGAAGCGAGTTGACCAAGAGGAAAATGCTGGAGTTACAGAATTAGGATGAAACCAGAAAACTGATCGCCTGAATCTGGATTTAGCAAAAGCCCCTTCATCCATAGTACTTACATATACTGGTTGTTTCACTGTCTTCTTGCCCAAGGAAATAAGAGGTACACCACCAAACGAGCGAATATCTGGCAGAACAAACAAAACTATTAGAAGGCCTAAGCTGCTATAAGATGCTCCAGGTTAACATAATCATTTTGCATAAGAGAAATAATGAAACAAATGTAGCTGACTCTGAGGAAGCTAATGATCTTAGAAGGAGCAGCCATTTGTTTTTCAGACATGGAAACATGGAAAGTAAAAAGGCCTTGGCTACTTATCTTCTGCTCTACAATGCTAAATGCATGGCCACTCCCAACACTGGGCTCTAATGGCACCCCATTCTAAGGAGGAACACAGGAATCAATGCGTCAGTGACAGAGCATAGGTAACCCAGAAAACCATGCTGATAAAAACAGGAGTTTGGTATATGATGAACGCAGTACCACAAGTATGTGGGAAATGGTGCTGAGACAATCATTCTACTCTTTGAAAAACAAACAGAAAGAAATGGCTTAGATCTCACCACAAACCAAAACAAATCCCAAGTAGGTTAAATGTAAAAGTAAAAAGAGTTTTTTAAAAGAATTTTTAAAAGTTTAACTTATAAGAGCATCAGAAAGAATAAAATACTTAGGAATAAATTTAACTACCTTGAGCTAAAGACTTGCACACTGAGAACTTCAAGACACTCCTGAAAGAAATTTAAAGACACAAACAAATGGAAAGACACCCCATGTCCGAGGATTGGAACACTTAATATTGTTAGGATGTCAACACTACACAAAGCAGTCTACAGATTGAATGAAATCCCTATCAAAATCCCAATGGTGTTTCATGCAGAAATAGAGAAAACTCCATCCTAAAATTCACATGGAATCTTAAGGGATCCCAAATAGCCAAAACAATCCTGAAAAAGAAAGCAAAGTTGAAGGTCTCTCACTCTTCCTGGTTTCAAAACTTATTACAAAGCTACAGTAATCAGAACAGGGTACAGTGATCAAAACAGTGGTATAAAAACAGACAGACCAGTGGAGTAGAATAGACAGAAATAACCCACGTACATATGGTCAGATTATTATTGATGGAGTGCCAAGACCATTCAATGGGGAAATGACAGTCTTTTCAACAAATGGTCCTGGCAAGACTGTATATCCACATATAAAAGAATGAAGTTAGACCCTTAATTTACACCATATAGAAAAATTAACTTAAAATGGATCAAAGACCTAAAGGCAAGAGCTAAAATTACGAAATCCTCAAAAAAAAACATAGAGGAAATGCTTCAAGATATTGGATTTAACAATGATTTCTTAGATAAGACACCTAAAGTATAGGCAACAAAAGTAAAAATAGATAAATTAGGTTACATCAAAATTTAAAACTTCTGTGCATCAAAGTCCCAAATTAACAGAGTGAAAAGGCAGCGTATGGAATGGGAGAAAATATCTGTAAATCATATACCTGATAAGGGGCTAATATCCAGAATATATAAAGAACTCCCACAATTCAACAATAACAAAAAACAAACAACCCAATTAAAAAGTGAGCAAAGGGGGGCTGGCCCCGTGGCCAAGTGGTTGAGTTCGTGCACTCCGCTGCAGGTGGCCCAGTGTTTCGTTGGTTCGAGTCCTGGGCGCGGACATGGCACTGCTTGTCAAACCACGCTGAGGCAGCGTCCCACATGCCACAGCTAGAAGGACCCACAATGAAGAATATACAACTATGTACCAGGGGGCTTTGGGGAGAAAAAGGAAAAAAATAAAATCTTTAAAAAAAAAAAAGTGAGCAAAGGATGTGAACAGACATTTCTCCAAATAAGATATACAAATGTCCAATAAGCACAGGAAAAGATGCTCAACATCACTAATCATTAGGGCAAAACCAAGAGATATTACCTCACACCCATTAGGATGACTACTATAAAAAAAACAGAAAATAACAAGAGTTGGCAACGATATGAAAAAACTAGAACCCTGTGCACTCTTGGTGGAAAGGTAAACTGGTACAGCCACTATGGAAAACAGTATGGAAGTTCTTCAAAAAATTAAAAATAGAACCACCATATGATCCAGCAACTCTACTTCTGGGTGTCCCTGGAAGCAGGGTCTGGAAGAGATACATGCACAACCATGTTCACAGCGGCATTATTCACAACAGCCAGAGGCTGGAAGCAAGCCACGGGTCCGCTGACAGATGAACAGATAAATGTGGTCTACACACACAATGGAATATCATTCAGCCTTAAAAAGGAAGGAAATCCTGTCACACGCCACAACCCAGATACACCCTGAGGACATCATGCACGTGAAACAAGCCAGTCACAAAAGATCAGTTTTTCACCCCTAAAATCTCAAAATCTCTTCACTTAGTCAAGAACACTGATTTTCTCTGCCAAGTTTAATTAGTAAATAAACAAACAAAAAGCATGAGAGTAAACATAAAACATTTCCCAGCCTATGAAAGCAGTTTACAGACCAACTGACTAGTTTTAGTTTAGCAATGACCAAACTAATACTTATTCCACATCTAATCCCATTCCACAGAAATTGCTGTTAACAAGGAAGACCTATGAAATGTGTCTGACCAAGTACGATGCTACCTTTTCGTCTCTGAAATCAGTATCTAAGTGACTTGGCTACCAGACTAAAAGTGAGACTGCAGTAAACAAACAGGGGCTTCCGAGGAAAAGCATTAACGGAGCCAACACTGCAGCTTTTACTGCGTGCAGCTGCTGTATCGCAGGCTACTTCATCAACTACCACACCACGCTTGAGGGAGACATCAAGACATCCACATTAACAGAGGAGGAAGCTGCCTCCCACAGACCTCCCAAAGTCACAGAACTAGTTAGTCTTGGGGCCAAAATTCAAACTCAGGCCTCTGACTCCAAGTCCGTGCTCTTTCCGCGCATCTAAGTCCCTCCTTTGATATCCAGTAACGACGATCATGAGAAGGAGCATGTTGACTAGACAAACATAACCCTTGGGGAGGAAAAGGCAACTGGGGAGAAAAAATATAACCTCAGTCCATCATGACAGAGAACACCATGAGCTTGTGCTAACTTCAACCTGTTAACCCCATCCTCTCTCCACCGTTAAGAACACGTACTTGCAAAATGATTGAGGAATCGATCTTCTCTTCCAAAGATGTCCGCTGGCTTTATGATAGTCGCTTCCGGAAATGCATTCCTCACTTCTTTCTCTCCAACAGCCTAAACAAGCAACCAAACACAGTTCTGAGACGAGTGAACGAAGCTTCCATTTGTCCCACTGTCACGATACTACTTGTATTTCAAAGGTCATATTTTCCTCCAGATTAAAGCAATTGTAGTATTCATAAAACTCAATTACACAGAAATTTTTTTTAAAATAACACATAAAAATGCCCTGCCTCTTATAGTTCTGGTTAGGTTTCTTCCCATATTTATTCGACAGAAGCTTACGCAGAAGAAAGGAGAAAAATCAGAGTAGAACTTTTCTAGCCTCCCTTTTCAATCACTCTCTTACCAATACTGTAAACCACTTGTCCCCTTGTCCCTTACTCCACCCATGGGGCAAAATCCCAATCCTACAGGAACCCCATTAGCCTTCTTCTTTGAGCCATGCACTCCTGTTGCCTTCAGAGCTGGAGGAAAATAAATAAAAATCATAAATTGGTACCACTATAAATTCATGTTACCAATTTTAACTGGGCCCTCAACATTTTCCAGAAATAGAGTTTTCTTCTAATTAGTTTACTCTCCCATATGACAATTTCAAACATATTCTGTTCTTTCAAATTTCACCCTTACTTTTTCCTCTTCCTTCCAGTAAATGACCTCACCTTCTAATTCAAAGAGAAAATATAGCAGCAGAAAAAACCACCCCAAGTTCCCGCCACTAAATCCACACTCAGGTGCATGAACCAACCATCCTTTCTTCCCACGACAGAGGAGCAGGGCCACCTCCACTGCTTCAGAGCTCACCTCCTCTCACTTTCTCAGCAACCGGCCCAGTTTACTCTCTCCCATATCTTCAGTCTCACTCTCTTCACCAGCACCTTCCTATCAGCATTTAAACAATATCAAGATCCTCTACTTTAAAAGAAAAAGAAATTTCCAACTCCACATGCCCCTCCAGCTTTCTGACCCTGATCCTCTTACCAAATCACTTCAAAATGCTTCCTGCCCTTATTGTCCCCATGCCTCTGCTCCTGCTCTCTTCACTCACCTGTATTCCGGATTCCTTCCCTACACTCGCTCTCAAACTATTCTTGCTAAGATCACCAATGACCTCCACGTCAGTAGATCCAAGGTGACTCTACAGTTCTCACCTTACTTGGCTTCTCAATGGCATTCTGGTAAGTAGCTACTCCCTCAGCGGACACTGTCTTCCCTTGGTGTCCGTAACCTCGTACTCTGCTGGCTTCCCTTCTAGCTCACTGCATCCACTCTCTCTGTCTTTTTGCTTGTTTTATTTTCTGCAGGTGCCTCTTCACCTACCAGACCACTGATCATCGGTACTCCTCTGGTCTAGTCCAAAGCTCTCTTCTCAACCTACACGTCCTCACTGGGCTCTGCCATTGCTTCAGTTAACAACAAATGCTGGTGACTCCCTAATTTATATCTCCAACCCAGACCTCTCTTCTGAGCTCCAGGATCATAAACTCCATTCATCACCGTTACCCTGTGATTGACATGCACCTGAAATGTAACCAAGTCCCCAACTGGATCATCTTCTTCCATTCTCCATAAACAGCACGTCTCCATCTCTGCTGTAGCTTGGAATTACCTAAGGAGAGTTTACAAATACTGATGCCCAAGCTCTATCCCCAGAGATTCTATTTTAATTGGTCTGGGTGCAGCCTGGGCATCAAGATTTTTCAAAGCTCCCTCAGTGACTGTAATGTGCAGCTAAGGCTAAGAACCACTGCCCTAAAGCCTAGTGTCCCAAGCATTTCTCACCTTATTCAACAGTACCACCATCCCCTCAGGGGTGTAAGCCAGAGGCCGGACGTCTCTGACTCTTCCCTCCCTCTCACCACTGACTGACCCCACCATCCCCTCTAAGCGATCACAAATTCAGATGATTCATGAAGCTAGGGCTGAGGCAGGCTCAGCGTGTGCTCTCTCTCTCCAAAGTAGTATGAAACGGTGAGGTCTGGACATACTCAGCCAGTTCTGTGACCAGGTGTGACTACGAGAATCAAAGCTTACCCAAAAAGAAAGAGCTGAAAGAATCACAGAGAAACAAAGCTGAAGTCCAGATGAACCTTGGCACCAGTGTGGCTAAGGTCCTACTGCTGGATTTTTCAGATACATGAGCCTATAAATTCCCGTCATGTTTAAGCCAATTTACACTGCATTTTCTGATGCTAGTGATTAAACGCTCCTAAGTGACAGATGCCCTCTCCCCCCATTATATGCTCCTGTGGCACAGTCTGCTATTCTGCAACGTCTGGTGCATCTGGAAGTATTTTTCTCAATGGATAGAAACTTGAGATGGGCTAAGACCACCTCTGTTTTATTCACTACTATATCCCCAGTACCTAACACAATATGTAGCACACAGTAGGCACTTAATAAATAGTTTGTTCAATAAAAGAAAACAGTGGATCAAAAAGTTGGAGCCATTGTCAAGGCACTCTGCGGTCCTTATCAGTCTGACTCAAAGCAGGCTCACTGTGCAGAAGCCAAATGCTACAGGCAGTCCCAGACATGCAGTCCTTTCTGAGTCCCTAACAATAGAGACATTTCAGGTTACAGACTGATTCCAAAGCAGAGTGCTAATCCCTAGGTACAACCGAGACCATAATGGGGTTTCTAGAAGGACAAGAAGCCTAAATACTATGTGACTAGCCATTTTCCCCAGCAAATATTTCTCTCTGTCATCCTCAGCCTTCACAGCACTTCTTCAAGAGTGGCGTAAGACCATGACTGTGCAAGGGGTTTGACAAAGAAAGATGGTCCTTTACCCTTGGTAGGAGACGCAGATACAACTCTTGGCAGAATCATACTCTACCTTTTATGATGTTTACTGTGTAATTCTATTATGTCCCAAGAAACTTTAAGCCTCTGAGAGCAGGTAATAATATGGTGTATCCATCTTTTTTTTAATAATATATATAAAATATAAATATAATATATAATTTATATTATATGTTACATATACATATATTTTCTTTTTTTTTTCTGGGAAAGATTCACCCTGAGCTAACATCTGTTGCCAATCTTCCTCTCTATTTGTTCCCTCCTCCCCGAAGCCCGAGTACATAGCTGTATATTCTAGTTGTAAGTCATTCTAGCTCTTCTACGTGAGCCACCACTGCCACAGTGTGCCACAGCATGGCTGCTGACAGACGAGTGGTGTGGTTCTGCACCCGGCAACCAAACCTGGGCTGCCAAAGCAGAGCGTGCCAAACTTTAACCACTAGCCCATCAGGGCTGGCTCTATCCATCTCTGAAGCTCCTTAGCATATGTCCCTGCAAACAGAAGGCACTCGACCAAAATGTCAGAACACACAGACGCACAGACACACATCCCACAAATCTAATTCTGGATATGGAGAATTAGAACCTCTTCTAATTCTGGACATTTCAGTGAGAAACTCTTCTGATTTAACTCATGTTTCAAAGGGGCCAAGAAACTCTAGCTCTGTGAATCACTTCCCAAATCAATTCATTACCTTATTTCTCAGATATCTAGAAGAGCTTTTAATATCAGCATTCAGATGGGAAACATGAATGAATTTTTCAACTCCAGCTTCCTTGGACACTTGAGCAATTGCTAGGGGAATCTTCACAAAAACATCCTCAAAATCGAAATTCCTAGAAGAAAAAAATAGGGATCAGTTAAGAACACCTGACTCAGGATTTCAAAGCTTTCTGTGATCAGCTGGTTTTCATATTATTGCTGGAATTCATAATAGTTAAACTTTTAAAGAGCACTGATTTAACCCAAAGTCAAAAGTAACGTTTTTTTTCAATTTTACAGGCCTGCTCCTCATCATTACTGTACATAATATATAGCTTACACTAAGTTATAACCTGAGGCCTCTGAAAAACATCTGGCCGCACTGGTTGGGTGGGGAGGGGAGAAGTGTTGAGGGCGAGAAGGGTAATCACTTCTTACCCCCAGGCCTTTGTTTCTCTTAGGGGAAAAAAGAGAAACTACAAAATCAGTCACCAATTTTAGCCAATAACATTAACTACACGCTCCCTCCGTACAAGGCACTGTATTAGTCACTACGGAGGACAGAAAGTTGAACAAGACCCTCCAAGCCATCACAGAACTTAAAATATATGATGAGGCAGACACACACAAAAAAACTAAGTCAAACTTTAAAAAGTCCTATCTGCTAAAAAAGAGGTGTGAACAAAATGTCATAGAACTACAGGATAAAAACAGTATTTGTGGATAAACAACCCACACAAAGGCTAAAAAGAACTGTTCGAACCAGTAGTCATGCCATCTTTGATTAACAATGTGGAGAACAGATCCAGAATTTTGTCTCCTCGAGGAAAACCAGCGTTCGGCTTGTTGAACAGAACAGGGAAAATCCTCCTTCCTTACCTCCTCCCAGCTGGACAGATCCAAGCACAGGACCAGCACTGGTGGTTTTGTCAAGTTAGTGACACCAGACACACTGACACAATCCATACTGGCTTGTTACGGGCAGCTCATCACACTGCTTACTTATACCAGACTCACTGCCAACTAAATCCCCTAAGGAGGGCCACAGGGCATGTAAAGGGTCATTCAGTCAAGGCTTATTGATGGACTAACTGAAAACGTCACAACTACAGTGCCTGGCATATTAGGGGCCCAGTGAATGTCTACTGAACCCTAAGACAGCTTACGCAAAGAAGAAACTAGAGAGAAAGACTTACTTGGTTTCCCATTCTCGCCCAACGAGATTGATGACCACGTTGCTGTGCTCCACTGCTCTTCGGATAGAATCTTTGTTTCTCCCATTCCACTCCTACAATAGCAGTAGCCAGTCAGATGAAATCATAAGGGACGCCCCCCGGCAATGTACACTTCTGTAGCCCCCAACCAGCAAGTTTCAAAACGGGCCATCTGTTATAGTCAGAACACGGCACCACTTCACACAGGCTCCATTTATTACAACAGAAATCATCGTGAGGTCTCAAACTCCCTGCTGATTCTCTGACTCTTCTGGAGACAAACAGTCCAAAGTACATTTTATTCAGGGAATCAAATGACAGAACTAGAAAAGACACTATTCATTTTTAACGGGGCATATCAATTTGTGTCTACCCAACTGCCCCCGACAAGTGTGTAAAGGAATCCAGTAATCAAGTCTGCCTTCCTGAAAGGTAGCCAAAGAACCAAGGATCATTTGGGAGGTAAACTGACTTTTCATTTTGAGCAGCAATCAGTGACAGACTGAAGATAGGAGGAATGGCTCTTAAAGGCTAACGTTAAATTGGAAACATTCACAACTACTCTCTTATTTCAGATTCGAGAACAACATGAAGCCCTCAGCAGGAGGAGCCAGTTACAACTGATGATGGTGAGTGGGCTACAGGAGACGGTACAGAATAACAGCTTTGGAGTCAGACAGGAACGCAAGTTCCAGTTTGCCACTTACTAACTGTGTACAAATGATCTCTCCAACCTCCATGTAAAATCTGAAAACGCAACCTACCTCACGGGGTGGCCATGAAGATTAAGTGAAATATACACAAAATCTGCAGCACAGTGAGCGACATACTCAACAAAAGAAGCAGCTTGACATATAAGGAGCTAAAAAGTCTTTTTCAGAAAAGATGGTAAGGGTGGGAGAGGAAGAGTGCAAGAAGACTCAGAGTTGAAGAGCTTGAGGTATAACTGCACGAATGGCCCAAGAGCGATGCCTGGGGAGAAGGAATCAAAAGGAAACAAAATTCCCAGGGGTGGGGCCTACGGGGCACATTGAGGTTGGTAAACCAGTGGCCATTCAGACAGCAGTTTCAAACAGACTACAGCAGGGAAATCCGCACCGGTTCTCCCCAGGAGCCCTGCAGGCACAGTGGCAGCACAACGCTCTGTGGAGAAAGCCTGTCCTGTGCACCGCAGGACCCACTGTAGGACGTGCAGCATCCCCGGCCCTACCTAATCACCCTGTGCTGCTTCCAATCACCGCGACAAACAAAAGGGCCCACACATTTCTAATGACTCCCCTGAAGGGTCTCCCTTCCTCTGCTCCCCCTGCCTCGGCCCACTGGCAACTTGTGGCCTCAAGGAAGAACCTGCAGATTAAAAAATAACAACAGGGATCCTCAGGAAGGATCGCTCTAAGTTAAGTCTATGCCAAGCAAACCAAATTATAAAACACCCTATTTGTGATTTTCTCTGTCTTAGGAGTATTGTCCAAGAGAAACATAACATGAGGCACGTATGTAATTCTGAACTTTCTACTAGCCACATTTAAAAGAATAAAAAGAAATAGGTGAAATTCATTTTAATAATATACTTTATTTAACCCAATATGTAATTTATTCAATGTAATAAATGTGAAAAGTTATTAAGAATATATTGAATATTATTTTCTTCGTACTAAGGCTTTGAAATCGGGTGTGTATTTTGCACTTCCACACATCTCAATCTAGACCAGTCACATTCAAGTGCTCAACAGCCACATGCGGCTACTGGCTAGCACACTGGACAGGGCAGGTCTAGAGCAGGGGTCGGCAAGCTATGGCCTACAGGCCAATCTAGCCTGCAGTGTAACTTTGTAAATAAAGTTTTACTGGAACACAGCCACTCCCATTTATTTATACGTTGTCCATGGCTGCTCTGGGGCTACAAGAGGATTGTTGAGTAATCGTGACAAAGACCCTACAACCTGCAAAGCCTAAAATATTTACTATCTGGTCCTTTACAGAAGAAACTTACCGACGGCGAGACTAAAGTTTACAACATTGCCCTGTGAATGGCAGATGCCCTTGGTCCACTCTGGGGGGAAAGTGCTACTTCATTATATGACTTTCCCTCCTAAAAATGACCTTAGTAATTTACATCTGTCAACTCCAATAATAAGTAATACAGGCTCTTACCAGAAAGATAATCTGGCCCAGGTCACCCATGGGACGAAGGTGCATGGTGTCATACGTATCACATCGATAGGGTACGATCACCTGTGACCCCATACGTCCTGAAAAAGAATGGATTGAAACAAGGATCAATGTTAACATAATAATATGGATACATTATACAACAGTGATCTGGTAAATATTTGAACTCTAGTATAATATGTGAATTGATACTATGTTTAGCAAAAAGCATATTTTGCCATGTTAGAGATGCCGTATCTTTTCAGAGTCCCTATTCTCGTTTTAACGTCCTATATAGAAAGTATGGATGTGCTCAGAATGCACAGCAGACCAAAATTACATAAATCCAAGATAAGAGTAACTTGTAACACTGTTAAAATGAAAACAAAGCTCAGGGTTCTCCTTAGGCAACCCTAATAAATGGCGTCGGAGTGTATTACACTCAGGGACTTCACTCACCGAGGTGATTGACCACATATCGGCCCAGGAATCCTGTTGCTCCAAACACAGTGGCCACGACCCCACTGACTGAGGAGCGCCCACCTTTCCCATGAGGAATGAGTGCATGATGAAGCTGGCGCTGGGGGGGCCCGTGAAACACGGATGTGACTATTGCAGTAAGAGAAGAACCTTAAACAAAACCCCAGAAGACACAAAAATGGCAAATGTTAATATAAAAGTGACTACGAATACAAAGAGCTTCTTTTCCTAGAAACCTGTGACGTCATTTTGCTATCAGTATTTTCATTCACTGAGGTTGAAGTTTAAATTTAACTTTTAAATTGAAAGTTATAATTCAAGTGCCAGCAGCAATAATAAACACAAACTATTACAACAAAGAATCCATAGGATAGAATATACAAAAGTGAGAAAGTAAACTCCCTGCCCCATAGGATATAATTTACCTAGGGAGATAAATCACATTTAAAAAACAGTAAACAGTAACAAATTAAGAGAATATAAACTCCACAGTAAAACAAACTGAGAGAATGCAAAGTAAGGGGGACAACACGTTAGATAATCATGAGAAAAGATTCCTAGATAAAGTGTCTTGAGAAAGGTTTTAATGAGTAATAACAGAAAGAACAGATTTTCATGTGAAACATATAACACATATAGCAACATAGAGGTGGGAATGAAGACGCCCTGTGCAGGGAACAGCAAAAGACTTACCCGGAACAGACTCTGAACCTGATGATGAATGAAAAAGTTGATGATAAGGATTGGAGCCCAAGGGGAGTTAGTAGAGAACATTTTTCAAAAAAAGAATGAAGCTCAAACTTAATATCAAACTAATGAAAATCATCAAAAGTAGGTAAGTAAGTGAGTAAGAAAGTCAGTCTGTGTCTGTTTTCCAGGGATGACTTTCCAGCGGCACTCTGCCCAGAAACCAGTGTTTTTCCCTCTCCAAAAGTATAGAACTGGAGAAAAAGCCTAGCTTACCAAATAGTTACTGAAACCGGAGATTAAAAACAAACATTGCCGATCAGACACATAATAACACAAAAATAATACCATCATAATAACAGCTAAACTTACAAAGGCACCTGGCATTGTTCGAAGTGAGTCATAGGTATTATCTTATTTAAATGCTATCTCTATTGCCAATTTACAGATGAAGAAACTAAGGCTCAGAGATGTTAAGTGACTAGCCCAAAGAGCCAGCAAAGGAGAATGAAAAGCAGCTGACAGAGATAAGAAAATGGTATCCAGAGGCCAGATGAAGAAAGTGACTGATGGAGAGTAGTTAACTCTACGAGATGCTGCTGAAAAGTGAAGTAGGATGACAGAGAACCACAGGATCTAGAAAACGTTGCTTCTAAACGGCCTTAACAAGAGAATTTTACGTATTTTTATTCCACTGAATGGAAGCCTGACTAGAGCGGGCAAAAGGGAGAATGTGAGGCAAGAGTGGTAAGAGGAGGATCAAAAATCCTTCTCAACGGGCCGGCCCCGTGGCGTAGTGGGTGAGTTCAGCGCACTGTGCCTCAGTGAGCTGGGTTCATGGGTCTGGACCCCGGGCGTGATCTATACCACTCATTAGCCATGCTGTGGCAGCAACTCATGTACACAACAGAGGAAGACTGGCACAGATGTTACCTCAGGGACAACCTTACTCAAGCAAAAAGAGGAAGACTGACAACAGATATTAGCTCAGGGGGAATCCTCCCCTGCCAAAAAAAGAGATAGGATGTACAAAGGGACAAAGAAAAACGGGATTAGAGGAAAACGAGGACAAGGAAATTTTTTTTTTAATATGAGATATTATAACATTTTTATATGCCAATGGAAATGACGCAATAGAGGGGAAAAATAAATGACTCAGGAGAGGGAATGAATAGGTAAGAGAGGGTGGGATCGAATGCAAAGTGAAGGAACTGGCCTTCGATCAGAACAGGAGGAGCTCACCCACTGCATCAGGAGGGAAGGCAGAGAATTACCACCGGTTAGCCATTAGATTTCTAGGGGGAAAAAGAGACCATTCCCATCTGATTCCTTTGATTTCTTTCTACAGCTGAGAATGAGACAGAAGCACATGTTAGAAGTTTTAGGAGACTGGTGATATTAAATAATCATTATGGAGAAAGGGAAAGTGAATTTCCTAGGAAAACGTAGTGCTGAAAATCTCTTCAGATTTCTATTCATGAATTTAAAATAAGGCCGGTTAGTTAGTCTGGAGTGTTCCCTGGCTCCGTCCTCTCCACTGCTCACGGGCAGGCAGGAACTAGTGGAAAGCTTGGTTTCATCAGTGTTGGGGTTTTTTAAACGACAAAGGCAGACAGGCTGGGGATTTGAGAATGTATGAAAGGGAATGATTAGAACGATGAGTAAGGAAGTAAGAGTATGTAATGAAGGACAGAATCAATGAAATGGGAAGAATTAGTAGAGTCAAAGAATTAATACCTCACAAGATTGTTACAAGGATTAGAGTAAATGCACGAAAAGCATTTAGCACGTTACCTAGCACTCATTAAGCATTCCATGAATAATACTTGCCTTCATTTATTATTACTTCAAAATTCTTCAGAGGTAATGTTACACTAAGCCCACATGGTTATTTGTTTTTTCAATGATTATGGGCCAAGCATTATCCTAGAAACTGTGGCTAGCGCAGTAAAAAAGTCCCTGGCCTCACGGAGCTAAACTTTTTAGAGGGTTGCTATGAGAATTAGTAATACAAGGGCAAGGACCTGTCACAGTGCCTCACACACAGTAGGTGCTCAACAAATAGAAGTTACTACCCTCTTTGGCTCCAGCCTCTCCATTTCCTCTATTTATTATGAACATCATCAGGAGAGTAATATTCTTTATTCCTTATGTTCCTCTGCTCAAAAACTCAAATTGCTTTTCTAGCCTCTCTTGGTGAGCGGAAGAGCAAATGTAGGTTCTCAATTTAAGGACCATGACAGCAGATCCAATAAGAATAAAACGCAACATGAACAACTCTTAGACAAATCCTAAGCTATCTTTTCCTCTTCTTCCCTTTCCTTTCCGCCAAGCTCCTGATTCTTCTCCACCCTCGCTCCCCAGGCCCCAGCGCCTCGACCCAACGCACTCCACATCTGTAGAGATGCTTTTGATTTACAAAGTGCTTTCATATCTATTACTTCATTTAATCTTTTCAGGAACTCTTTCACGTTGTGGTATTATCATTTCCATTGTGCCAGGAAGAATCTGAAGTCGAGAACAATTAAGGGTTTGCACAAGGTCATAAAGTCAATCCATGAAGAACGTTCTCTCCACTTTTCTCCATTCCTTTCAGATCCCACGCGCCCCCCACCCCCTGCCCGCCACACACATATATTTAGCATAACCCCAAACCCTACAACCCTGTCAGAACTCCGATTCTCTCGATCCTTCACAAGTCCCCCCACTTTCTCCCCTTGCCGTTGCTCACGTCCTCTCAGCGCAGACCCCGTTCCAAGCGCACAATTTGATATGTGAGCGGGGGAGCTCACTGCAAAAACTGCAGCAGCAGCTCCGGACCCAGAAAGACCAAGGCGCCCAGGGAGACGGCGTGGCCGCTGCAGCACGGCGCCACTATCCGAACTGTAGATCCCACTCTCGGAATCGCAATCGGAGGCAGCTGTTCCTGGTGACACTTACGTGACATTGGCAGGGCCCGGACAATCCTGGGGTGAACGGTGGCCGCCATCTTCTCCCACAATCCCCCACCGCCGGCTCTCCGGCCGACTACGGCTGCTAAGCTGGGTCAAAAGTAATCGTCTACGTCTGTCTGCGCAGGCGCTCACCGGGAAAAGGAGAGGTGGGTCAGAGAGTCGGCTAGAGTGCGGCGACCGAGAGAGCTGCCGGTAGAGACACTGCAAGGCGGAAGCCGGGGAAAGGGAAGGAGACGAGGAAGAAGGGAAATAGAAAGAAGGGACTCTTGGGGTCGGAATTCCAGATCTGGAATGGACCGTAAAGATAATCTCGTTGCCGAGGAACCTGAAGTTCAGAGTCAGCCAGTAACTGACTCAAGGGCGTACGAAATGGCAGAACCCGAGCTGCAGGAGCCCAGCTCTGCTCACTCTCGGTTCATTGTTCCCTGAAAATGTCAGAGAGGGCAGCCTTGATGAAACCCGGGGAGGGTGAGGGCGTGGCCCCTGAACTCGGGAAGTTCCTTAAGGAGAGAACCGGGACCCAGGGGAGAGGGTGTACAAGAAAGCGAGGAAGAGAAGTAGAAATGAGGATGTGCACGTCGAGCTCGCCAGGCACCCTCCCTCTTCGGGGCCTTTGCTCTTGGTGTTCCCTTTTCCTGACATGCTCACTCGGATGACTCCACCAGCTCAAGTCTCTGCTTGCAAATGACCTCCTTTGGAGAGAAGACTTCTCTGAGGTCTTCTCCAAGGTGGTCATCATTGCATCTGTCTGTCTGTTACTCCTATTACGTATCACCACCTCATATATGAATACAGCGATTCTTAACTGGCAGTGCGATTCATGAGTGGACTTGAGCAAGTCCGTGACCCTCCTCAAATGTTATGTAAAACTTAGTGAGCCTGGTGCCATGTGTACATTTTTGTAAGAAGAAACTCAAGATGGCTCTCTAGAGCAATGGTTTGTAATTTTTTTCAACTGTGGACCCCTTTGAGAATCTGCATTGTCCTAGAAAGAAGTATCTAGAGCCTGAGGAGATTCCAAAAAGATTAGGCTGAACCCTTGCATTATTAAATAGTTCATTTTGGTCAACCTCTCAAGATCCCTGAGTAGGAGACAGCAACCAGCAACCTGGCCTGAGACATCTACCTTGGGCTTATCAGAAAACAAACTACTTTGGGGGATCTTTCTAGACATGGTAATTCTTTCAGTGCTTTTTGTTTTCGGGAAGAAAGGAGTGTGCCTTGCTGGAGTGGACAAAAGAACTGTAGTGAGTAGAGATTACCTATTATTGGCCATGTCGGATTGGCTGTTCCCACTCCACTCCACCCCTACTGTTTACTCACGTGCCACCTACCGAACTGAATTGGAAGAGTTAAGAAACTCTTGAAGAAATTTTATCAGTTTAATAATGCTATATTGTCTTATGTTTCTTGGTCTCATCCTATGTTCACTAGGCACTTAAAATTTGCTATTTGATTCTGGGGTCGGTGTGAACATAAACATACTTTCTTGGTTCAGATAAATTGACGGGCTTCATTATCATCAGCAGCCTCCTAACACCTGCGTCACCTTGCCGATTAGGTTATTTTACATGTCCAAGTCAAACACTGCCTCATGTTCTCAATATTAGTTTCAGGGTGGCATGGTATAGTTGAAAGAGCACCGAGTTGAAACTCAGAATGTTCCATCCAGTCCTAGTTCTACCCGTTAATAGTTGTGACCTGGGCAAGCTTGTACGCCTGTCTACCAGGGAAAATAATACCTGCCCTGTTACTTCAAAAGATTATTGTGAGGATCAGATGACATAAGGGAGTGAAGGTGCTTGGTCAACTGCAAAGTGCTGTCAGTGTGTCCAGCAGTCCTCCCGTATCCACGGGGGATAGCCACGATCCAAGACCCCCAGGGGAGGCCTGAAACCACGGAGTACCAAACTCTGTATACACTGTATTCTCTCCTATACATGCACTTCTGAGACACAGTTTAATTTATAAATTAAGCAGTGAGAGATTAACAACAATAACTAATAATAAAATAGAACGACTATAAGAATATACTGTAATAAAAGTTATGTGAATGTGATCTCTCTCAAAATACTTATACAAATATAATGCCTTTTCCATCTTAACTGAGCACTTGCCATGCGCTGTGGCCATAAATGTTGCAGTTGGAGGTGCAACAGCAAAACTAGCACGAATTTCTTCTTCCTTCTTCACGATTTCACAGAAGATTTGCTCTTACTGTAGATCTTAGCAACCTCAGCATATGATTTTTTTGCTTTCCTTACTAAGTTGAGAACTTTCACCTTTTCACTTAAAGGAAGCACTTTAGGGCATCTTTTTAGCATAACCGAATTGCCAGCATCACCACTATTGCACTTTGGGGCCATTATTAAGTAAAGTAAGAGTTACTTGAACACCAGCACTGAAAGACCATGACAGGCGATCTGATAACTTAGCTACTAAGTGGCTAAGGGCGGGGAGCACATACAGCGTGGATACAGTGGACAAAGGGATGATTAACGTCCAGGGCGAGACAGAGCAGGGTGGTGCAAGATTTCATGATGTACTCAGAACGATGCACAATTTAAAACTATGAATTGTTTATTTTTTGAATTTTCTATTTAATATTTTCGGACTGCCATTGACCACAGGCACCTGAAACCATGGAAAGCAAAACCAAGGATAAGGGAGACTGCTGTACCTGTAGTTTATTCAAATACCACTGCAGTATCAAAATCATAGACTGTTAGAGCTGGAAGGGATTGTAAGAACACAGCAAGCCCAATTTTTTTATTTTAAAGAGGAAGAAACTGAGACCTAACATAAAAGATCATCAATACATAAATAACCTCATTGAAGGAATCCTGTAATAAATCAGTCACTTTTGAAATTCATTAACAATTTTAATCTTATGGCCTTGGTCAGAGATTCTTTTTGCTTCAGGGAAACTATGTATTAGTCCTATATTTAATCATTCATTAATAGTACTTAAGGTACATTGCCGAATAGAATGTACTGGCAGTAAAGTTCTCCTCAAGCCTAGACATTGCCAACCAAATGCCTCTTGGTCTCATTTATTCCGGTACAGTTCCTCAGGGTGAGGCATTGCGGAGGATGGGTTAGTGTTACTGCATCTCTGACACCTAAGATGAATTATAACCCAGAGATGGTCAGTTGAGGCAAAATATCCCCAGTTTTTTTTTTTTTTTTTTACAAAAGGTAGGATGCTTGTGATTAAGAAGAATCCAGAGTGGATCCCACAAAACGAAGTGATTCCATGGGCTTTGCATAAAAAATTTAGTAGACTCTCAATTCTTTTATTTCTTGCTCTCTGCACCCATCTAGATTTGTTAATACATAATACTTACTCTGTTGTTTTAAGTGGAATCCACTGGCGAAATTTCCCCCTCCCATATTCCTTACCTAAATTAGACACTTAAGAAAATTAATCCGGAGAAAGCAAGCCCAGTGCTTCCAAACTAAGCATCAGAGACCTGGAGTGTTTCTTCACCCCTCCCTTTGTCCTTTGAGGACTCAATTTCTGGTAGCCTCACCATGGTTGCTATAGAGACGATGATATCACCAGTGTGATTCTGATGTCACTCTCCAGTCCCAACAAGGAGGAGGTACATGGAAGGCTGGGGGAGGAAACAAGATCTTGAGCTGAGCACGAACATCTTCATTGACTTTCAAAGTATATTCTGGAGTCTTCTGTGGTTCACTATTCCAGTGCTACAGAGGTAGGAGATTCCACTGGACTGATGAAACAGCCCATTTTCTGATCCTCTGTGGTTAAAAGGGAGAATTCAGTGACAAGTGATGAGTAACTTTTACTGTTCAACTCAGCCTCCCTCTTTGCCCACTCAATTTTAATTTTACATAAGAGTCTTCTGGAGATAAATGAGCCTCTCCTTTAGCAGCATTACAGCTAAACCTACCTGTCTTTACTGCTGAAGTTTGAATTTTGTTGTAGATTGGCCAGATCTCCGTGGGCATCGTTTTGGGGAAATGAGGGGGTGTTACTCCCTGCTTCCGAGTTTGAAGATGAGACTGGAAGCTTGGCTATCTGCTGACTTTTCCTCTTCATTACGTGGCTATTCCAAAAGCTTTTTTCTTTCCAGTGCTCTGATAGCAAAATCAGACTGATAGAGCTCTGAGTACTGATTCTCATCCCCTTTCATCCTCTATTATTTCTGAAGTTTTGGCTAGACAACAGAGAACTGGGAAAAGGCAAGTTATATATAGCTGTGGGGAGAAGGTGTCGGTGCTAATGGAGCGCTAGAGGGCGAAGCTGTTATTAAGGGAAAGTGAAAATAGAGGAGATTCACAGGAAAGCTTAACAGCAAGTGGTCACTGGGATACGCACACACACACTTCTGGTCCTTATTTAAACAAAATCGATTGAGATTAATTTCATCAACAACCAAATTTATTGCCTACAATGCACCAGACACTTAAGAGAAAGAGAGTGAGAGAGAAAACGGGAATAGGTATAATAGAATATATTCTTCCTTTTTAAAACTAGTAATAAAACCTGGTTGAATAAACTTCGAAACTTGATCAGATATATATCAACCCCACAAGTCCTTCATTTATGCTGCCTGTAATTTGAGCTTTTCTGTAAGTTTAGGAACCTTGAGCAAAGAGGAGCCTCTTGCTTATGATAAATACAGGAGAAAATGTCTTGCGATGGAGCTCTGGTCTAGGATGCAGCAACCGTAACTGAACTCCTGAGTTGATGCCCTCCCTGGCTGGCATTCGTGATTGGCACTACTCCTCAGTTACTATTATATCATATTGACATTTTTAAGGAAGATTTTGGATCAGTCTTTGTACTGGCCACAGGATCCCTCTATTGGCCATAGAAAAATTTCACAGCCTCCAGGATGTTAACCTTCAGAGCTGTAATATTTAAAGGACTACGTTCACTTGTTTTAATATTCCCTTTCTGGGCCTCAATTTTCTAATCTGTAAAATGAGAATGTTAGAATAAGTGGCTTCTAAGGTCCATTTATCTTTACTTTGTATATCCTTAGCATTCTTTCTTCATCAAATTTAATAGATATCACAAAGCCTCCTTTTTTTCTTTCATTTTCCACCCCAACTCCAGGATATTATTCACCAACTTTTAAGTTAAGAAATTTATCCATTCATTGGCTCCATTCAACTCTTTAGATTTTCCTTCCCTCTTTTCCATTTCATTATAGGAAATATATAGAGATTAAGACACCTACATATCATTATCACCAAAAGGTATTCAAGTACCTCTTTATATATACTATTAGCTAGGACAGTTTAGTGAGTTTAAAGTCTAAAGCAAGCTTCACAGATACAGATAAACGTGCAGAAGACATAGAAATAGAATGAAAATGTTAGGACATATGTAAGTGGAAGTGTTTGCTGGTAGATTTGACTAATGAATGTACTTTCGGTTTATGGAAGAAGTACCAGAGCAGTTTTGAGCTGTTCATTTATTTGTGTTGTTGGGATAGGAAGAGGACTGTTAACAATCATTGCATAAGTGTTTACACCTCGGGTAAGGCTCTGTGGTGAATTTGTCCCCCAAGGAGCCAAGCTTCAAGAGAGCCTGAATGTACAGCTTACCACCGGGGCAAACTGAGCAAGCCATTTCTTTTTTGTTTTAAGATTCTCCAACTTAAGAAAGAAAGAAAAATTGAAGTACCTAGAATTAGAAATAGGCAGTATTCATGTATTCATTCTTTCAGCTGACAATTATTAAGCACCAGCTTTAAGATACTAGCTTTTTGAGGGATACCCAAATGAGCAAGAAAATGCATCTACCCTCATGAAGCCATCTAATAAACGAGATGAAATATACATGAGCAATTAAAATACTAGATATGATGTAAAGGTTGAAACAAAATAAGGTGGACACTTAAATGAGGGAGAAATCTCATTCAATTAGATATTTACCATCTATTTCATGGATAGGATAATCTTTGACCCAGGCTATGAAGTAAGAGTCAGGGGGCTATTAGGGGGCTGGGTAGATATTCCAAGATGAGAGCACAATGCCTTAAAGTCTTCTATTTAAATGTCTTAGTAGAGGTAGCATACGGAAGATAATTGATCTGGAAGCTGGTTTTAATATTAATTATGAATTCCCTTTATAACAAGAGGGTACATATTTCTCTCAAGTCTTCAAAGGAATTCTTACAAAGTGTTTTGAGATCCACGAGTTCAGGGCATTTATTCTCCATTCTAGCTACTTATCTTCTGACTTCCTATTCAAGCAAGTTTGAGATTAAGCTAAAATCTTTCACTTTCCTCATTGTTAAATAAGCCTATATATCAATAGTTTGAAAGGGGAGAATAACAATAGTCACTTCAGAAATGATTGACCAGAAGGTGAAACATTTTTTGCCATTTAGGGACCATCTGACTACACCAAGAATAAGATCTGGACTTTAAATTTGAATGTCATTTTGTGCTCCTCGTTTGTGTACTACATGTGAAAAATAATGAATAAGTCAAAACACTATTTGGTGATAAAAGCAATAGGATTCATATGTAAAATTAGTCATTTTTGTTTGTGTCTTTCCATTGCAGATTCCATATATTACATGGCAGGAGGGGTGGGTAAACTTAGGGATAGTGAAGACAACAGCAAATTAATCAAGAGCTTTTCTCGTATGTCAGAACCTGTCCTCAGTAAGAGTAAGTGATCACATAACTTCCCTACTTTTTCTAATTAATTTTCATTACTTTTTTTTTCTTTGCTGAGGAAGATTAGCCCTGAGCTAATATCTGTGACAATCATCCTCCACTTTATATGTGGGTCACCGGCACAGCATGACTGATGAGCAGTGTAGGTCCATGCCCGGGATCTGAACCTGCAGACCCAGGCTGCTGAAGTGGAGTGTGCCGAATTTAATCACTACACCACAGGGCAGGCCCCTCATCATTACTTTTTGGTTGTGCTATATAGTTTAAATAAGTCAGTAAATCCTATTGATTTTATTATTTTCTATTAGAAGTAATTCATTAGGATGAAATATAAACTGGAGATTAAGAGACATAGGTTTCTGGGGGCTGGCCCAGTGGTCGAGTGGTTAAGTTCGCACGCTCTGCTGCAGGCGGCCCAGTGTTTCGTTGGTTCGAATCCTGGGCACGGACATGGCACTGCTCATCAAACCGCGCTGAGGCAGCGTCCTACATGCCACAATTAGAAGGACCCACAACAAAGAATATACAACTATGTACCAGGGGGCTGTGGGGAGAAAAGGGAAACAAATAAAATCTTAAAAAAAAAAAAAAAAGAGAGACATAGGTTTCTGGCTCTTACTTTCACTGTCAACAGTCTGGGACAACCTGTTTCCAGGTCTTCTCACTCTTTGGCCAAGTAATAGTACCATCTATTCCTTTCTTCATGATAATGATTCAAGCATAAGAACAATATAACAGTGAGCTGCTGAGGGACAATACAGGGTTTAACTTCGTAGATATTAAGAGCTTCCTTGTTAGGGTTAAAGGAATAACATTAAAATAAGATACCAAAGAAGGTTAGGAAATCTCAGAGAAAATTTTTAAATAATTATCTTTCTGGAGCTGACCAGTCTTTCTCAGAGAAGATCTCTCCAGATAAGCCCAGGCCCAGGGACTCTTAATTCTAGATGTAAATTAGAATCACCCAGGGAGTTTTTAAGAAATTCAATGCCTGAGTTTCCCCACCCCAAAACCTTGAAATAAGATTCTCTGTTGGGTGGTATCTCAGATTCAATATTTTAAACAATTCTCTGGGTGATTCTAAGGTCTAATCAGGGGGAGATTACCCACAGAACTCATTGCTTACCCGAGGAATTGATCATATTACAGTATCAGGATGAGTAAAAGAAACTTTCCCCAGCACAGTCATCTGAGTTAGTGATCGAGTATGAAAATGAGTACGAATCCTTGTGGGGGAAAGAACAAGGAACTCCTAAAGGATCTTATATTTTCTTTTTAATAATTCCCCATAATATTCTATAGAATAAAAATAATATATGCACTTATAAATAAATTTAAATCATGTGTGCAACCTTTGTTTGATTTGTGTTTGTTTTATTTTGAGGGAGGATGTCTATCCCCACCACAGCCCAAAGTCCTTTAAAACAATTATTTCCAATTAACCAGATATTCAACCCCTTATAATGCTCCATTTATTTCAAGCAATCCTTTGTAAAACATAATTTCACTCTAAAAAATTAGTATAAACTTTTGGTCTTTGTTATAACAAAGCTTTAAACCAGTATTTTGTTGGAATCAAAGTGTGAATATTATGTCTGTCTCACAAAGATGTTTAGGGACGCTTGGGAAGGAAAATTGGCCATCTTGTTCCACCTCACTTATTGAGAAGTATAGATATAAACAAAGTTTATAACTAAAGAAGGGAAACCTCAGTGTGGAAGCATGGTAGTGGAAGTCTGGCATGGAAAAAGAGGGCAAAGAGAAGGTTCTCCTACTTACAGATTATCAGTGGATAAATATTGTGATAATTAGCCATGTTTCCAAAGACTACCAAATAAGATGCAGTGCTGGGGAAAGTGGATGAGACTAAGTCCAAAGGCCAAAGGAGCATATGGAATAGGGACTCTGATGCTCAGTTGTGAGGTGAGGCAATGTCTATAATAAGCAGCAAGTATAAGCAATTCTTTCAAGAAAAATGGCTACAAATGAGAGAAGAAAGAAATAGTAACTGGAGGGAAGCTTGGGGTGGATGGAAGAAGACAACTAAAATGAATAGCAGCCTTCTGGCTTGGAAAACCAAGTAGATGGTGGCAGCATTACAGAGTTTAGGGAACAGGGCAAAAGTGTTGGGAGAGTTATGAAAGAATCAACATCTGCAAGGGCATCCCTGCATCCACGGACAGAGGCCAGTTGGATGGTGCACGTGACATCTCTCTTCTCTTGGCATTCAGAAGTTTGGCTGAGCCATGGAGACTGAGAATTCCCCCAGGATCCTTGGCTAATTGGAGGAGGAATTAGTCTTAAGGGAGAGCTATTAGACCTCCTGCTAATATAAGTAAGTTAGTGCTCTAGAAATTAATTAAAAATAAAGCATATATTACTTTAAAAATAAGTTAGTGGGACAAGAACAGGCAAGGGAGAAGTAAATTCATTCTATTTTGATCATACTGAGTTTTGAGCATCTACTGAAAATCCAACATATGGAAGGGCTGCCAAGCAAGGAGACAAAGAGCAGGACGTGGTTGCTCAGATTCACTCATGAACAAATCTGTAGGAAGCACCTCTGGTAAATACCAGCCACTGGCCTCAGCACTAGAGATACATATGTTTAAGAAATCTTTCTGCAGTGGAGAGCTGAGGATAGAGATACCCAGAACCAAGTGGGTCTGAAGTAGCTCTTGGGATAGGTCTCTATTGGAAGCATTGCTCCTATTTTCCACACCTGAGCCATTTACCTTATTTCTCCTTACTCTCGTATAACTTGCCCTTTTGATGACTGTTTCTCATTTTTTTCAACTTCCAGATGTCAGATAGGGTTGACTGGTTACAAAGCCAAAATGGAGTATGCAAAGTTGATGTCTATTCACCTGGAGATAGCCAACCTCAAGACTGGAGATTGGTAAGGGTCAGCCTCCTTATAAATACTGGGTTAGGAATATTGTGGTACCATTAAGAGTAGCCTTATTCTCTCCACTACCACCACCCACCTCTTATTTTTGAAGATGTAATTCTTGGGGAAAAAGTGAACTGCTTTAGAACAAAAAAATCCCATCTATGATTTTTTGGAAAAAATTCCCCTAATTTTGCATGTAGTAGGAGAAATATGCTGTAATTAATGAAAATACTATATATTGTCATTAATTTTGTTTAATTGTCAAACAGAAAGGCATTGGATTTCAAACAGAAATGTCTCCAAAGTTCACAGATACTCTTTTCTGAAATGTAGGATGCCTCAAAATTCTCAGAACTATAAACTTTCATCTAAGTAATATTGCTATTCTGCCTTCATCATTCAACAAATATTTATTGAGTATGCTTAGTATCAGGCACTGTTAAGTCAGGGTCCAGTCAGAAGATGGAAATCACACCAGTAATTTAATATTAAAAATTGTTTAGTAAAGGGTAGGCAGCTAAGTTAACTACTAAAAGCCTAGAAGAGTTCCAAAAGTAGCAAATGCAGAAAGCAGCTACTACCCCTGGGCTGAAAGAGAGAGCAAACAAGGAAGAAACTAGGAACTCACAAAAGTTCCCTCTCCCTCAACCAAGGTTGCTTCACTTCTCTGAAGCGAGTGTGGCTGCCATAGGAACATGCAGCATACTGGTGCTGAAGACACTTGCCAGAGGGCGCAGGAGGGCCAGAGACAAAGCACTTTCCTTCTGCCATGACCATGCAGTGTACTTTCAGTGCCCTCTATCAACAAAGCCAGCTGCCAAAAGCGAAATATTCAAAGAGTCCAGGTCCAGTGTCACAAAGCAAGACAAAGAAAGGTGGACTTGGAGTTGAGACACAATAATGGATAACCAGGACAGACACTGTGCTAAGTCATAGAGTCAAAGATGTAAAAACAGGCAGAATTCTCTCCTTTTAAGGATCTCATAATCTAGTGGAATCACTACTGTAATCTTCATTCTTAGTACTAACATTTATCAAACACCTACTTACATGTAATGTTATGTGACTCATCTTCTATATCCAAAATCTGTTTGGTCTATCTTTATACAGCCTAAGAGAGAAAACGTTAACAAAACTACATAAGACATGAACATATACAGATAATAAATATCTGATTACTGGAGTAAGTGCCAGCCAAAAGAGTTTCCCCTAGGTCTTTGATTTATCTCTGCCCTTTCATTTAGAAAAACAAAAAACAGAAGAGTTTCAATATTAAATCAAATAACAAAAATTTCTTGATTTTTCACTAAGTGAGAAGCACTCTGGGGGATGCAGAAAAGAACAAAATAATTTCTGCCCTCGTAGACTTTACCATTCATTTGGGGAAAGAATAAATACACATGTGAAAGTACAAATATAATTTTAAAACTCTAAATAACTGATGGACCCTAACTATAAGAAGTTCATGGTAATTGCCAAATGGATTTTCTGGACAATAATTGCTATAGGTGTTTAAAGAATGGATCATTTAAGTGGGAGGTGATCAGAGAAAATTTTATAATGTTTAATCGAGTTAGACATGAAGAAGAATAGGACTGGCAGTATATATGTTGACTTAAAACTAAGCTACCAAAGCAGAAGATTGCTGAGGAGAGAAAATTCACCCCCTTAACCTTTTTAATATTCTCCTTCACAGACATAAAAATCTTCCCTGGCCTTAATTAAGACTCAAAAATAATTTGGTACCTGCCTTCCCCAATTGCTCAGGATACTAATGCATAAGAAGAGAAAGAGCTAAAGATTGCAAAAGGGCAAAGGGGTTCGGAAGATAAGGATGTTTGATTGTAGACTGCATTGATAGAAAAAGAAATGTGGTTAGTTTTTCGGTCACTGTGGCTTCATCAACCACTTCTACAAAATTCTTCTGGATTGAGTGGAATAATGGACATAGGATGTATACATTTGAGGTTTAAAAACCATAGACAATAAAAACCCATAAACACAGCAAGCTAATACAACTCTTTAGACTCCATCATAAAGCTCTCTGCTATGCCGTAGGCTTGGATTTTTTTTAGTGTTCTGTGAAAAGAACTTTTTAAATAAAAAAATATACCCCATATCTGTATTATAAGACTTTTCTGTACATATTACAGTCCAATTATGGAAACATTACTATTTGCATATAGTGTACCTACTGTAAATAAATAGGTAATATTAAGGGATAATTTTCAAGAAAGGGTAAAATCAAGACTCTCAATCAGATATGAAAGTGAATGCATGTTAAAGATTTTATTTAATTCATTAATGATAAAATTGGTGAGGTGTTACAATCAGTTCAAAGGAGAATTTTAAAAAGATATATTCAGGGGCTGGCCCTGTGGCTGAGAGATTAAAGTTCCATGCACTCTGCTTCAGAGGCCCAAGTTTGCTAGTTCAGATCCCGAGCATGGACCTATTCCACTCATCAGCCATGCTGTGGAGGCATCTCACATACAAAGTAGAGAAAGATTGGCACAGATGTTAGCTCAGGGCAAATCTTCCTCAGCAAAAAATTAAAGGTATATTTATAGATCAGGAATGTTGAAATTAATATGCAAATAGAGGCAAAACTGGCCTCTTCCACAGTGGGAAGGAAGTCAGCTGAACCTCCACTGGACGGAATTTACGTGTCTATAGACATGTAGAATTCTTTCACATTACTATCAAATATCTACAGCTTACAGAGTTGTAAAATAGCTCCCATAGAATCAGAATCAGATTACGTGGAAGGCTGTAAACAATGCTTAGTCTATAGACTATGGACTATAGGCAATGCAGTTTTCTAGTGAAGCACAAAGTTTTTTCCCCTTCAGTTGCCTGTATTTTGATAAAATATCCCAAAATAAGATAACTTTTGATCACAAAATAAGGCTAGTCTCATCAGATTTGGTCTGATTATTTACATAGGTGCGCAACTGGATAGGCCTTAAATTTGCTCTACTGGAAGTTTTCATGAAGAATCCCAGATTGGACTTTTAAAGGCCTTTCATTATTTGCTATCCTGAGACTAGGAAGCCAAGACTAAGAAACTCTCTCCTCCAAGTTGCACTGCAGTCCCTAGAAAAACGAACATGTACACAATTGGATTTGTCTGGAACTATTCTTCCTAAATCTAGTTTCAACCACTTATATTAATCATAACTTTTAACCAAAGTGCTTTCTATTCTTTCTGTTTCACAAAGAAAACCAGGGAAGCGGAAGTATATAATTGTGAGCTGTCACACACCAGCTGAAGTGCAGAAACAGAGCTCATGACACACATAAGACAGATTTCTACAGCCACACACATCCCTTATACAATCTAAGTGGCACAAATGAACACATTCATTAACAGATCCAAAGATATAGCCTCTCTATAGTAATAAAAAATAAGAAGCAAAAGCATATAAACTATGGTTAGCCTTCAGTACTGTGTCTTACTTAGAAATGATCTAAGTATACAATAAATATCCATTAGTTAATTCAATTTTATACCAGTCCAGTGTTTTAAATTATATAAAGATGTCGGAAATTTATCATCAAGCTGACATACTATAAAACATAATTGCTGGTATTCAATTTGATTAAACACAAATTTATATTTTTCATGACCTTAACATTAAGCAGAAGTAATACTAGCTTATTGGATCTGTATAACTTGCCTAAGTTTATGAAGAGCATATCAAAATAAAATAAAAATGTGCAATTGTATTATACTTAAAACTAGTAAATCAGAAAAGCATAGCTATATTTATTAAAACAAAATTATTAAACTAATCTTGTTTACCAAAGATTTATCTAACTTATGTGAAGTTAGGTTCCTAAAATATTTCTGAGTTATGTTCTATAAGAATACTTTTTCCAATCGGAATAGAGATCTTTTGAGACTTTATAATCTAACATATTAACACCATGTAGAGGTAGGAAGACAATATTACTTACACTTGATGCTTTTCTGAATGATAGACACATAGTGATACAAACACTGATAGACAGCTGACGGCCTCAATTCTAAACTTTAAGCCATTAAATTCAAATGTGCAGTTTTAAACAAAAAGTCACAAGGCATACAAAGAAATGGGGAAATATGGCCCATTCAAAGGAAAATAAATAAATAAATACTGTCTCTGAAAATGACCTGATGGCAGATTACTAGACAAAGACTATAAAACAGCTGTCTTAAAGATGCTCAAAGAACTAAAGAAAAGATGTGGATAAAGACAATAAAACATTGAACATTGTATGAACAAGGTGGAAATATCAATAAACACATAGAAAACCTTAAAGATAACCTAAAAGCAATTCTGAAGCTGAAAAGAGCAATAACTGAAATAAAAATTCACTGGAGTTATTCAAAGGCAAATTTGAGCAGGCAGAAGAATCAGCAAACTTGAAGATAGGACAATGGAAATTATCAAGTCTAAGGAACAGGATAAAAAAGATTGATGAAAAGTGAACAGAGCCAAAGGGACCTGTGGGACATCACCAAGCATAAAAACATATGCATTATGGGAGTCCCAGTAGGAGAAGAGAAAGAGAAAGGGGCAGAGAGAATCCTTGAAGAAATCATGGCTGAAAACTTACAAAATCTGATGAAATACATGAATATAAACATCCAAGAAGTTCAACCAACTCCAGTGAGATAAATTCAAAGAGACCCACACTCAGACCCATTATAATCGAACATTCAAAACACAAAGACAAATGGAATATGGGTAGACATGATGTTTATCACTTCCAGGCCTGGAATATATCTCTTTTTATTATTTTATAGCACTGATAACATAGTATTTAATAATATTTGTGTTCATGTTTTGTCTCTATAGTAGACTGTTTGCTCCCAGAAGGCAAGGATCGTATTTCTTTCACCTCTATACATCCCACAGTATCTAGTAGAGCATGTTGTACACAGACACTATATACACATTGAATTATACAGGTAGTTTGTGTTAAACATCATTCATCTCCCCTAAATCACCTGTGCAACAGAGGGCCATCGGGTTGTCCTCCTGCTGGATAGTTGGTACATTGGATAGTTTGTACATTCCATTGGATTGAAAGCTGATTTTCCATTCTTGAATGCTGTCTTTGCTCTGGCTGCATCACTTTTTGTCTCTCCATTTCTCAGACATGCATATAGGCAACTTTCTTTCCTAAAACTTCTTCTTAAAGCTGAATTTTATCCAAATAGAATTTCCCATTTGTTATTGATCTTTGGTTCAGAAAAATAACCTCTTAAAAGATTCATTACAGAAACTCAGTGGTTGCCCCACACCTCCCACCTGATCTGATGGGAGTGAATCACAGTTCACATCCCTAGCCATGCTCTCTTCCAGCACTTCTCTTCTCACCCAAAGCACTCCTTCCTCATTCATGTAGAAGTCAGGTTTTATTCCCTAGTACTCTCACAGCTCGTTAGCCATGTTTCACTGCATTACCTTAAAGATAAAGCTTACTGAGTTCTCTTACTCTTCTCTTATCTCTTCTGAAGTCTAATCTTTGTTTGAAATGTTTAAGAAGTATTATTTACCTTATATATACCACTTTAAGTATACAAATAATTTTGTTGATATTGTCACATTTAATCTTAATCACTATAATATGAGGAAATGATTTTAAATAAAATAACAATTACCATATGATCCAGCAATTCTACTTCCAGGTATATATCCAAAGAAAACAAAATCACTATCTCAAAGAGATATCTGAACATCTATGTTCATTGCAGCAGGATTTACAATAGCCAAGACACAGAAGCAACCTAAGCATCAATGTCCATTGATGGATGAATGAATAAAGAAAATGTGGTACATATATATGGACTATTATTCAGCCACAAAAAAGGAAGGAAATCTTGTAATTTGCAATAACATGGATGGACCTTGAAGGCATTATGCTAAGTGAAATAAGTCACAGAGAAAGACCAATACTATACGATCTCACTCATATGTAGAATATTAAAAAATAATAATAGTAACTCATAGATACAGAGAACAGATGGGTGGCTGCCAGAGGCAGAGGATGTGGGAGTGGTTGAGATGAGTGAAGGTGGTCAAAAGGTACAAACTCCTAGTTATAAAATAAGTAAGTGCTGAGGATGTAATGGACAGCCTAGTGACTATAGTGAACAATACTGTATTGTATATTTGAAAGTTCCTAAGAGAATAAATCTTAAAAGTTATCATCACAAGAAAAAATTTGAACTATGTGTGCGGATGGATGTTAGCTAGACTTACTGTGGTGATCATTTTACAATATATACAAATATTGAAACATTTGTACACCTGAAACTAACATAATGTTATATGTCAATTCTGTCTCAGGAATAATAATAATAATAAACTTTCAGTCATGTATCTAAAATAAACACAAAAACACAAAACTCGCTTGTCCAGAGATCAGATCACTCCCTCCAAGTGGGCACAAAATTCTTAATTGATTTGAGCTTAAGATGGGCAAAAAATACTAGTAAAGCTAATTTTCTATTGTCTCTCACCCAACAGAGAATAGATCTCTATAAACCATTAATCCATTAAAGGGATCACCAAATGGTCAGACAATAAAACCAAATTCTCAATCATTGGTGACACCAAAGATTACTGGCCATAAAGGAACCCAAATGAAAACCAAAAGCGAAATTAGTAGAGAAGGAAATTAAAACTAATAAAACAGAATGTCTACAAAGTTCTATTGCCACTTTGGATTCACCTCTGGGAGCCAAGAAAAGACTCAGCTGGCATACTTCTCTCATGACAACATTTACCTCCATGAGGTGAATCTGTTGGACATCTTGGCAAACACTTCACAAACTATTAAAAGATCATTTTCAGAGAACGGTGAAATAACTACTCTCATATGCATATAAAAATAAACTTTGGGCTGGCCTGGTGGCATATGGGTTAACCTCGTGCACGCCACTTTGGTGGCGCAGGGTTCACAGGTTTGGATCCCAGGCACGGACCTAGCACTGCTCATCAAGCCATGCTGTGGCAGCATCCCACATAAAATGGAGGAAGATTGGCACAGATATTAGCTCAGGCCCAATCTTCCTCACCAAAATAAATAAATAAATAAATTCATGTTAAAGATTTTATTTAATGATTAACAAGGAACTGAGGTGGTTCAAAGGAGACTCAAACAGAAGAAGACACGTACCTAGATCAGGAATATTGAGGTAAATGTGCAAATGGAGGCAAAACTGACCTTTTCCACAGTGGGAAAGGAGGTCAGCTGAACCTTCCCTGGTCAGAATTAACATGTGTATGGACAAGAATTATGTTGCATTGCTATCAGTTATCTACAGTGTACAGAGTTGTAAAATAGCTCCAAGAGAATCAGAAGACGTGGAAGGGTGTGCTATAGATTATGCACAGTTTTCCATTGAAGCACCAATTTTCCCTATGGGAGCTATTATTCAAATTAGGAGAACCATTTAGGAAGACTTTGAACCAAGCTCTGTGGCACACAAGCAGCTTAAACTGGCCCTGTAAAGGACTTGTACAACTGCCTGTCTCTTCTTTCCAAGTCATCAACACATAGTAGCATAGTGCAGAGGTGGAGAGCACAGGCTTTAGAGTGAGAACTGGGTTTGAATACTAGCCCCCATAGTGTAGCAGCTGTGAGATGCCAGCCAATGTATTTGACTTCTCTAAGCCTCAGTTTTCACACCTGTGAAACTGGAAGAGTAATACCCACTTTACAGGGTATGTATGAGGATTAAATGAAGTAATGTTTGTAAAGCACTTAGCACAGTGTCTGGCAAACATGAGCATCTAACAAATAGTAGCTTGTAACTATATGACACTTGGTAATTAAATACCAAATTATTCTTTAAAGATGGGCAATACTTGTGCTCATCCCCAGGTAGACATAACTCCAATAATTACAATGATCCTTCACATTTGATATTCAATAGGATGCTTTCACATTCATTTTTATTTTAGCCTATGTTCAAGCGAAGATTATAGATTACAGTGCATGTGCTTACCACAGCTAGTGTCCACCAAAGAATCTGTATTCACTCAAAACTAATAAAGTGTCCACAGATATTAACTCCTCAATTATAAATCGGATTGTTAACCCAAGTGACGTCAAATAATCCACTGGAAGCCATGTAGCATATCAAGATTGTTCTTGTGTAGCCCGACAAAGTGATTAATTGTGCACAATTGTGCTTGAATTTTCTAATTTTTTGAAAACTATACTTGTAATAAGAGACCCAAATAAAAACCATTAAACCATAGGAAATAGCTGTTAATATCAATACAAGAAAAAACTGATTCAGTTCAAATGCTAACTCTGCTATGTAGCCGGTAACTCAGATCTTAGGGATATGTGCTGTTAGATGCAATATAGTGGAGTAGCCGAGAGCATGCGCTCTGGAGTCAGACTGCCTGGGTTGGAATTCCTTCTCCATCAATGATTAGCTGTATAATCTTAAATAAGTAACTAACTTAATCTCTCAGTTCTTCAACTTCCTCCTTTGTTAAGTGTGGATAATAAGAGAGCTAACATTTAAGTGTGAGAATAATATTAAAAGAGATACTTGAAATACTTGAAACAGTGCCCAATACATAGTAAACGCTCAATAAATGTTGGTTACTTTTTTTTTTTTAAAGATTTTTTTATTTTTTTTCCTTTTTCTCCCCAAAGCCCCCCGGTACATAGTTGTGTATTCTTCGTTGTGGGTCCTTCTAGTTGTGGCATATGGGACGCCGCCCCAGCGTGGTCTGATGAGCAGTGCCATGTCCGCGCCCAGGATTCGAACCAACGAAACACTGGGCCGCCTGCAGCGGAGCGCGCGAACTTAACCACTCGGCCATGGGGCCAGCCCCTAAATGTTGGTTACTTTTATAGTGATGCTGAAGTAGTTAAGGCTTGAGAGAGGCGACCATTTTTGTAACTGACCTTTGAGGTTATCCTGAATATCCCCATATCTTTACTTTGTTATACTCAGATGAATCCTTGTCTGTTTTTAAGGATGCGTCAACTGATCCTGTAAGAGTGCTCAGCTGGCTCCGCAGAGACCTGGAAAGAAGTACAGCAGGGTTCCAAGATGCTAGGTTCAAGGCTGGAGAATCATCACTTGGTGGGGAAATGACCATCTCAGGAGACCCACGCAAGGGTTTCTTTGTGGACTATTATAACACCACCAACAAGGGCAGTCCAGGGAGATTGCATTTTGAGATGACTCACAGAGACAACGCTTCCCAGGGTCCCAGTGCCCAAACTGGTAATACGAGTTCAGTAGATGAAGTTTCCTTCTATGCTAACCGCCTCACAAATCTAGTCATAGCCATGGCCCGCAAGGAGATCAATGAGACGATCGATGGCTCTGAAAACAAGTGCATCCATCAGTCTTTGTACATGGGGGATGACCCCACACCCAACAAAAGCCTGAGTACAGTGGCATCAGAGCTGGTGAATAAGACCGTCGCTGCATGTTCCAAGAATGGTACCTCAGATAGAGTTCCTGGCTCTGGTGACAGAGCCTCAGGATTGTTACAGAGTTCCCCAAATTTGAAATACAAGACCACTTTGAAGATTAAAGAGAGCTCCAAGGAAAGCAAGGGTCCAGATGACAAGCCTGCTTCTAAGAAGTCTTTCTTCTATAAGGAAGTGTTTGAATCTCGTAATGAGGGTGATACTAAAGAGGGTGGAAGGTCTTTACCAGCGGAGAGAAAGATGTTCAGAGGGCAAGAAAGGCCTGATGACTTTACAGCTTCTGTTAGTCAAGGGATCATGACCTATGCTAACAGTGTGGTATCTGACATGATGGTCTCTATCATGAAGACACTGAGGATCCAAGTCAAGGACACAACCATCATCACTATCCTGCTAAAGAAGGTACTAATCAAGCATGCGAAAAAGGTGGTCTCAGATCTCATTGACTCCTTCATGAAGAACCTCCACAGTGTCACAGGGACCCTCATGACTGACTCAGACTTTGTATCAGCTGTGAAAAGAAGTCTCTTCTCTCAGGGTAGCCAGAAGGCCACAGATATCATGGATGCCATGCTGGGTAAGCTATACACTGTGATATTTACCAAGAGACCTCCTGAGAATATCAGGAAAACCAAGGACAAGGCTGAGAGTTTTTCCCTTGTCTCCATGAAAGGAATGGGTGACCCTAAAAACAGAAATGTAAATTTTGCAACAATGAAATCTGAAGGTAAATTGAGAGAAAAAATGTTCTGTCCTGCATCCAAACCAGAGGACGAGAAGACTTGTGCCAAAACTCTGGGAGAACACCTTATCAAAGAGGGACTGACCTTGTGGCATAAAAATCAGCAAAGAGAAGGAAAATTTCCAAGTTTACAGCAAGCAACATTTGCAGCTCCCAACGAACAGTGTCAGCCTACACCAGAGAGTCTCCTGGGATATCCTCTGGATACTTGCAACTTCATCCCCCCTATGCATGACCCAGAGAAACTTGAGAATTTTATGTGCGATTCAGGCTCCTGGGCCAAGGACCTGCTCATATCTGCCTTACTTCTGATTCAATACCACCTGGCTCAGGGAGGAAGCATGGATCCGCAGAGCTTCCTCGAAGCTGCTGGCAGCACCAATTTTCCCATCAACAAGTCCCCTGAAGTTTCTGATGAGCCCAGAATCCACTTGGGAGGTGACCAAGAAGAAGCAGAAAAGAAGGATCTAAAGAGCGTTTTCTTCAACTTTATCCGGAATTTACTTAGTGAGACCATTTTCAAGAGTGACCATAGCTCTGAAGTCAAGGTGCCAGAACAGCCAATTAGGGAAGGAGATGGCCGCCAGTGTGAAAGACCTGTAACACCTTCTTCCATCAAATTAAGTGAAGACGATGAGGCTGGTGGTCCCTTTGCTGGCTTGACCAAGATGGTTGTCAACCAACTAGATGGTCACATGAATGGGCAGATGATAGAACATCTGACGGACTCAGTGATGAAGTTGTGTCTCATTATTGCCAAGTCCTGTGACTCTCCCTTGGCAGAGCTGGGAGACGATAAGTCTGGGGATGCCAGCAAGCCAACTTCAGCCCTCCCAGATAGTTTATATGCGTGTTTACCAGCCAAGGGCACAGAGACAGCAGAGGCTCTTGTACAGAATGCCTATCAAGCTATCCATAATGAATTGAGAGGATCAGGACAGCCCCCTGAAGAATGTGCAGCACCCAAAGTCATTGTCAGCAATCATAACCTAACTGACACGGTTCAGAACAAGCAACTCCAAGCCGTACTTCAATGGGTAGCTGCCTCTGAGCTCAATGTCCCTATTTTGTACTTTGCTGGTGATGATGAAGGAATCCAGGAGAAGGTAAGGAAGTAGAGTCAGAGGAATCTGGAAAGATTTATTAAGAGTTAATTAGGGTTTTAAGTTCTCTTTTCCTTCTGAATGAGAAGATAGCCACAAGAAGGGTAGAATGGGGAAAGTAAGAATTTGAAGATCATGGCTCGTGACAGAGATGATGGATGAACTAAAATTAGATTTTGCCCAGTAAAAGGTATATCAAAGGGAAAAAAGAGGGGTAAATCATGTATATATATTATATATATAAAATTTGATTTATATGTATAATATATATATTAGGGATAAATTGAGTCTGATTCTTTTTTCTGTGTGCATTGGTGTGAATGCACAGATGAGGAACCTCCAACAGACTTGGTCAAAGAATCATATTAAGGTCTGGGCTTGAGGCTGAACTTTGGATAGGACAGCATTACCCAAAGAATGAGAAGGAGCAGCTGGGGAGCATCATGAGAATGTGTCGAGGGGCATAGGGGGCGAAGGATCAAGATTTACGACCTGTTCAAACCTGTCATTGATGTCTTAGCTGGTTTCTAGGTGGTGTTTGGGATTTAAAGGGATTCAATAAATAACACCCTGCTTCCCCTCACCGTAAGTTCTGACTCTAAGAAGTGAGACTAAAAAGTAAGGCAGATGTGAAATCAACTTATCACTGTTATTGCTGACAAAGGTAAGTGTGCCTTCCATCTCTTTGTTCCTCTCAACGTAGGCCTTGGAACTGCTCACTGAAGGAAAATTGAATTATTCATCTACTCATACTGTTTTAATAGCATACTGTTTTAATTACTATAATTCTGTAATATGTTTTGATATCTGGTAGGTCTGGAAATTCCTTATTTCTCTATCTCAGAATTTTCTAGGCTACGTTTCTCAGTTTCTGCCCCAAGTCACAGGCAACCATTAATCTGCTTTCTGTCATAGATTTGCCTTTCTGACATTTTATCTTATGGAGTCATAAAATTTGTAGTCTTTTGCATCTGGCTCTTCACGCTTTTGAGATTTATCCACATTGAAGTATACATCAGTAGTTCATTCCTTTTTACCGCTGAATAGTCCTTCATTATATGGATTTACCATATTTTGTTTATCTATTTACCAGTTAATGAACATCTGGATTGTTGCCACTTTTTTGCTATCATGAATAATGCTACTGTGAACATTCACAGACAAGCTTTTGTGTGGGCATATGTTTTCATTTCTTTCGCGTAAGAGGAGTGGAATTGCTGCATTTATGTAAGTATAACATCTTAAGAAACTTCCAAACTGTTTTCCAAAATGGTTGTACAATTTTACCTTCACCAGCAACTTAGGTGGGTTTAAGTGTCTCCACATTCTCATCAACATTATTCTTTTTTTAAAATTATAGCTCTTATAGTGGTATCTAATTGTGGATTTAATTTGACATACATACACTAAAATGAATAAGGATATTGAATATCTTTTTATGTGCTCATTAGCCATTCATACACATTCTTTGGTGAGTTGTCAACCAAATCTTTTGCCCATATTTTGGCTGGATTGCTTTCTTCTTGTTATAAAGTTACAAGAATTTTTTTATGTATTCTGGATACAGGTCCTTTATCAGATATGATTTGCAAATATTTTTTCTCAGTCTGTGGCTTGTCTTTTTACTTAATGGAAACTTTTGAAGAGCAAAAGTTTTTAATGATAAAATCTAACAGCATTTTTTGCTTTTACTGCTTGTGCTTTTGGTGTTAAATCTAATAAATCTTCGCTTAACCCAGTGGCCCAGTTGTTCTCAACTGGAGGTAGTTTTGCCCCCAAGGGACATTTGCAAGGTCTGGAGACATATTTTTCTCGTCACAACTGGGAGGAGAGCTGCTACTGGAGCCTAGTACGCTAGAAGCCAAGAATGCTGCTAAACATCCTACACTGTACAGGACAGCCCCACAACAAAAGATGATCTGGCCCGTAAGGTCAGCAGTGCCGGACTGAGAAACCCAGACCTAACCCAAGGTCATGAAGACTTTCTTCTTTATTTTCTTCTAAATGTTTGATAATTTCAGCTCTCATACTTACGTCTGTGATCCATTTTGATTAACTTTTGTGTATGATGTGAGGTAGGGGCCTAAATTCATTCTCTTGCATGTGGATGTACAGTTGTCTCAGCGTCATTTGTTGAGAAGAAAATGGATACCTGGCCCTTTTGAATTATCTGTCCTCTTTATAAAAAATCAATTGACCATAAATGTTGAGGTTCAACTTTTCTTTTGATTGGTATTTTTGTGGTGGATCTTTTTCCAGAATTTTACTTTTAACCTACCTATATCCTTTGAAGTGAGTTTTTCTGTAGGCAGCATATAGTTGGCTCATGGGGTTTTTTGCCCATTCTGACAATTGATGTGTTTAGATTATTTACATTTAGTGCAATTATTAATATGTTTGGATTTAGGTGTACTATTTTAATATTTGCTTGGTTTATCCTATTTTTTCTTCCTGTTTTTCCCTTCGTTGCCACCTTTTGGATTATTTAAACATTTTTTAGCATTCCACCCTAATTTATCTATTGTGTTTTTTTCTATTATCTTTTGACTATATCTCTTTATGTAGAGTTTTTTTAGTGGTTTCTCTAGAGATTACAATACACATAGTTTAGTCTTCAGAGTCTGTGTAGAATCAGTAGTTACCACTTCAATGGGAATCTAGAAATCTTACTACCATATGGGCCCCCTTACCCTTCCCTCTTATGTTGTAGTTATTTTATGTATTTAATCCACATACATTGAAAAAACCCTTAGACAATGTTATTTTTGCTTTCAACCATAAAACACATTTTAAAGAACTTAGGAGAATAGTTTATTATTTATACTGAGATTTTTACTGTTTCTGTTGTTCTTCATTCATTCCTGACATTTCCTACTTTTCTTCTGTCCAAAGAAGAAATAGAACACATTTTCTAGCCATGAATTCTCTTAGTTTTCTTTAATCTGAAAAATTCTTTATTTTACCTTCATTCCTGAAGTGTATTTTTACTAGATGTAGAATTCTAGTTTGACAGTTCTTTTTTTTAGTGCTTAAAAAATGTTGTGCCGCTTCCTTCTGACCTCTAGCTTTCTGATGAGAAATCTGCTGTCATTCAAATTGTCGTTCCCTCATAAACAATGCACCCTTTTTCTATGGCTGCTTTTAGATTTTTTCTTTTTCTTTAGTTTTCAGCAATTTGATTATGACAGGTCTTGAAGTGAATTTCTTTGAGGTTATCTTATTTTAGGATCACTAAGCTTCTTGAATCTGTCAGTTATGTCTTTTGGCAAATTGGAGAAGCTTTCTTCTATTACTTCAAGTATTTTTTCTGCAACACCCTTTCTCTCCTCTCCCTCCAGGTTTCTGATGGCATAAATGTAAAACCTTTCAATATTGTCTTGCGGGCCACTGAGCTATTTTTCACTCTTTTTTGAAAGAGGTTTAATCAATCTTTTATGCTGTTTGGTGTAGCTAATTTCTTTTGATCTGTCTTCAAGTTTACTGACTTTCCTCTCTCATCTCCATTCTATTTAGCCCACCATTAAATTTTCATTTTGGATTTTGGATTTTTTAGTTGTAAATTTCCTTTTTGTGGTTCTGTATATCTTCTCTTTGCTGAAACTGTCTTTCCACTGGTTTCAAGAGTATCCATATGTACTCTAGTCTCTTGCATGGAAATTTCTCCTTCTGAAAAAGCTCCTGATATTCGTCCTGTGTATTTGCCCTTTGACTCTTTCTCACAGAGGCAGGTGCGGAATGCACAAAATAAAAATCTGGTTACTTCAGTTTGTTGCCACTAAGATTCCAGATAAATGGCAAAGTACTGTGTTCATATTAGAAGGGTTGTTTGGGCTAATTTTTTTCATTTTGTGCTTGTAAAGAGAACTAAACATAGGGTTCAGGGTCCTAGGGATGAATTTTGCCTCTGCTGAGTTCTAGCACCGTATGAGTGACAAGTCTGTTCACCTCTCCGGGCACCATTTTCATGGGGCTGAATGGATCTTTGAGCTGCCTTCCTGCTCTAATATTCTAGGGTTCTCTGCTCTAAGGGGCATGGAAAGCAACATCCACATTCGTCCTTTGGCTTTTTCTCTCCTGCCCTTGTTGGTCTTGAGACAATGATAGAGACTGTTTTATGATATTACAGTGAAGTTAAAGACTTTACAATTCTCAGAGCAAGAACATCATTGACCAACACCCACAGAAGCAGGAAAATTTTAGTCAGTGGGAAATCATATTTTCCGTATCATGGAGAGGTAGATGTTAACATCTCTTGTTTAAAGTGCGGGTGATATAACTTACTTTCTTCTGTCAAACAAGCCAGCAAGCTTTACACTTATGGAAATCTTCTCAACATCTACCTTGAGTCACTCTTGCTACAGTTTACCAAAGTCCGCCTGGCCTCTTTGCAGCCTTGGCAGCCCCTCTCCAGCCTGCCATGCGATGCTCTGCTCCTCCACTACTGCTTTCTCTCCTTTCCACAGCTACTCCAGCTTTCGGCTGCCGCCGTGGACAAAGGACGCAGCGTAGGTGAGGTTCTGCAGTCAGTCCTGCGCTACGAAAAGGAGCGACAGCTGGATGAGGCGGTGGGAAATGTTACACGGCTGCAGCTGCTGGACTGGCTGATGGTGAACCTGTGATCAGTGCCCACCCACTGCTTTCCCCTCTTCCAGCAACAGGCCCAAACCTTGTCCCCTCCCTTCCTTCTCACTTCCACAGCTCCCCTGTCCATATCCTCTCAGAGCCCTAACATTATCTTCATACGACTCACATCAAAGACATGTCATCTTATGCTAGTCACTGGATTTTGCAGATTTTCCTGTCCATGCAAGCAAGGGCTTAAAATTAAAAAATTACAATTAAAGGGCTCTATGTGTTTGGTTTTCTTGTGATTCAATGGGACAGTAAAATAAAGAAATCTCAGGAATGAAAAAATAATCAGATGGGTAGCAGAAGAAAACTAATGCTGGACTGAGAGGCTCTACAAAGGTCATTCAGCCTGTTCCCTATGTGTCCCCCTACCTGTGCCACAACTTGCAGCTCCCCTGCTTCATTATTTTTTTATTGAAATATAATTGACACATACGTTAGTTCTGAATGTACAACATAGCGATTCAACATTTAACAGCTCCCCTGCTTTAAAGTGTTCCCTAAAAATAAGCCACAATTTATCAAGAATTCTCTGCAGCCTTTTATAACCATGCAAATCAGGAAATATTTTCTAATATCCAAACTGAATCATTCTAATTATGATATCAAGGACTTGGCTCCTTGTCCTGTCTCTGTCCACCTCAACCATATTCATGGTTGAAGACAGTTGGTGTCAAAAAAGTTCTGTTGCCAGCTCTGAACGTTTCCAGCTATGGGACCTGGGACTAGTCACCTGTTATGACACTGCTCTGACTTAATGTCCATATCACCCACTTAAGAAGCATTTTCTGTCCTTATTCTGACCTTTCCATGGAATTTTATATTCTTGATCCTTTTATTCCTTCTAGAAACTTCCTCCTGCTTGGGTTTCTATGTTTCTTGAGGGCTCTGCTCAACTCTCTCAACCCCTTACAAATTTTTCTTCCCTAGGACTTTCTCTTGACCCTCCTCTGTTCTCACTCTGTATCCTCTTCCCTGGGTGATCTCATCCAAACCCATAGTTCCCATTAGCTGGTATCTTCCTTCAGGGAATATTACACAGTGATTAAGATGAAAACTATGAAGCCACGTATGTTTTCCTTGTCGTTTATGATGTATGATCTTAAGCGGCTTATAAAATTTTATCTGTACTATGATTACAACCATATTATATATTCATGTAGATAAAGACTGAGAAAGGCAAGTAAGTAAATTAAGTAAATGGACGTGAGTGAACACATCCTGCTGTTTACTCAACTGCCTTTCTTTTGGGAAACCCTGCATCCCCTACTCCATGTGGTCCTAGAGAAGCATTAATTATGGTGCTACCACCACCACCATCATAATGTGGACTTGTGACCCACGCTGGCCAATCAGAGGACGGCAATATCTCAAACATAGTGATTGGTTCAAGTCCAATCATTTCTGAGACTTTCCTTCCAGCAAGGAAGATGGCATCTTTTGATTGGATTTAATGGTCATCTTAACTTCTGGGCAGAGCTTAGCTTCAAAATGAAATTAACCATAAAAAGAAGCAAGGCTAATAGATGGAGAGGGAGTCTGCGCCCTGTGAACTTGTGTGAATTCCTAGATCCTGCTGTGCCTGAAACTCACATACCCCTCTTGAGTCTCTAATTACGTAAACCAATAAATGTCCCTTGTTGTTTACACTAGTTTAAATTCAGCTTCTGTCATTTTCAAACAAGAATCTTGACTAACGTAGATCAGCTGTCTTGAGCAAGAAGAAAAAGTTTTTTCTTTCATTTAGAGTTCTATGAGTGATGCTATAACACTGAGTATTTAACACACCACCCCCCCCCCCCCACATACACACACCCATGTTTTCTCTGGTTGAGGGCACCAGGAGGCAGTGTAGGTGCAAGGACATCCTCCCCCATCCCTCATAAGAGGAATCATGCCAGTTGGCCATGTGAATAGAGTTTTTTTTTAAAACAAACCTTTATGCATTAAAAAACAACAATCTGAAGTATTGTACAATATACGTGCCGTTTCTAATACAAATCATTGGTGGAAAGGAACAGGACACACCCTCAGTGAAGGTCATACAATAGGTGGTAAAGTGTTCGTGTTCTTGGAGGAGGAGTTTTTGCTTTGTTGTCCTGTGGAAGTCTTAGACTCCTTTGGCCCAAGAACTGCCTCTGGCTTTCTGGAACCTTCTGCTACATGAGGCAGCTGGACAACTTCAGCTCCTTGCTGGAGAGAACCCTGCTGATCACCCCAATTCTGAATCTGCCTAGTGGTGACATCTTTTATTTTGTCCATAGTCCCTTCTTTGATGATCACATCTGCCAAAGAAGAGAGGGGACAGAAGGAACAAGTGTTCAATGTGAATTATATTCTAACTGTCCATCAGGCTGCAAATCATTTTGAGGAAATCCTGGTTGTAATGATACAAAACCAGTTCATTTGTAAAGCACATTCTATGTGCTAGGCATTATTCTAAGCACTTTACTAATTCATTTGATCCTTTCAGCAACCATAGAGAACAAGACATCATTCTTATTCTCATAAATGGGGAAACCGAGACACGGAGAGGTTAACTAAGTTGCCCAAGGGCCCATACCTGGTAAATGGCAGAGCCAGAATTTAATCCCAAGTAATAAGACTCCAGTGACCATGTACATAACCACTAGGCTATATTGCATATAAAAGATATTTTCATAATGCCATACTCTGTCTGATAATAATTCAAGAGATAATTATAGGGCATGCAGTGGAGGACACAGCGAAAGAAAAGGAGGAGAAAGTGAGTTGAAAAAAGGAAAAAAATGGAAAATCCTAGCGATAAGGGGGCAAAAAAGAGGTGAATTCAGCTAGAACCAAGTTTCCTGACAGAGGAAAAGTCCCAAAGTAAGAAATGGTAGGCTAGTAGCAAAGTAGCCAGGAAGAGTTATCCAAGGTTGAGTTCACAGAAATTGACATGCAATCCTCCAGAGATACTTGACCCTCTGGACTATGGGACTAGAACAGGTTATTTGAGGGGCTGTACCTTTTTTGTCCAAGTGATGATGCCCTTGAACCTTGTCCTTCCTGGGGAAGGGGAAATAGAGACCTGGTCTCCTCAGGGTCTGGGGCCTGGCCCGTGGTTTGCGGTTCCGTGACTCATGAATCCAAGCATGCTTGACGGCCTGGTCAGGGGTCATGCGAAGAGAAGGCTCCCATCTACATACCAACAAAGCCCCACGTGGGTTATTGTTTTACTTCCCTTTTCAATAATAAAACATTTTCAAAGATCCCAACAAAGAACCTTAGTAAGGTATAACAAAAATGGTTCATTTTTGAAAGATGCATTTAAGCCATGTTATAACTCAAAGATATCATAGAATAGAGATTTTGACATATAATTTTAAAGTAACTGGAAGCAACTTTTGGAAATAATCTTTTTAGAAAATGTATATGACAAGCCAAGGAATATCTTAGAGCCCAAGTCTTCTAGAGTTCCTAGAAATTCTCTTACAAGAATTTTATAGAAAATCTTAACCAATGGTATTTCGAGTTCAGTAAACTAAGAACATCAAAACAAAGAGATGCTTAATTTCAATTCCCAGACTACGGAATTTGGACCTCCAAATATATCACAAATAATATTACAGAATGCTAGAATATTAAAATTCTAAGGGGACTTAGATATAATCCAGCCAAACTTTTAACACAGTAAAAAAATACATTTGATAGAACCCCCAACATGGAGTCATTCTGCCATTCTTGAGTGATTGAGCGACAAGGCATTAACTCACAGAACCACCTATTCCAATTTTGAAAAACCCCAATTCTTTAAAAGTTCTTCATTTGTATTGAGCCAAAATTCACTTCCCAGGAACTTTTATCTAGTAACTTTGACCCAGGTCTTAATTCTACCCATTAGCACTATACAGGATGAGACAACTAATCCGCCTTTTATGTCATAATCCTTTAACTACCTGAAAACATTCACATCACTACTAACTATTGATCAGATCATATGGTTGCCACCTTCCAAGATAGGACATTTCAGCTGTTGTCTAACTGGTGTCCATGCTGGGACTAGCTTCTAAATGCAGGTAGATGGCATGGATATTCTAGACTCATCAAGGCCATAAATAACTCAAGCTCCCAGTTCTTTGTCAAATGAACTGCTGTTAAACTACATCTCCCCTCTCCTGAACTTCTAGAGTTAGTCTACAAAGCCTAGACACAGGGCTTGACATTTACCCCTCTTAAATCTGACTCAAAACTTTTAGTCTCTCAGTCCAGAGATTTGCTAGTTAGCAAAATATGGAGTGATGAGGTAACAGGCCCCATTAGCTTGACTGCCTTTTGCAAGTTGTGAGCAACTAGCTCTTTGCACTAAAAAAGAAAATAATTTTTTCTTGGTTCTGAGCTGTATTCTGGATGGTTGGGGTTTCTGAATAACTCACCTCTGTCTCGGTAGTGAGTTTCTGTCATTTGTTAATGAGCATTCCTTCCAGAGCCTCAGCAAGGGCTGCGGTGGGGTGAGGGGAAGGATGGGGCACAGGATCCTTCCCTATTTCCATTTTTCAGACAAATAGCATGACCTCCTAGCTGGGAAAACTTTTAGCAGTACCTGATGGTTTATCCTCGGAGCTAGTACCTATATTCCAGAGTGCACAAATGCCACAAGAGTAGTTTGCTCAAGCTACTCCATTCCACCAGAAGAATCAGAGAATATAAAGATATGGTCTTCAAAAAATACGAAGCAATTATCTAACTGACACAGCTAGAAGGGACCTTAGGGATATCCCATTTTACAGAAAAGAAAACTGAGGCCCAGAGAGAGACTTGCCAAATATCACATGGCTAATCTAGTTGCCACTTACCAAACCTCTTTAAAAACAGTGACAATAGCTCACATTTTCTAAACACCTTCGAAACTACACACTGTTCTGGGTGCTTTATGTGCTGTTCTTTTTTCACTATGACTTGACCGAAATACGGAACCTAATTTCTACAACATAAGCATATAGATTCTAAAAAGTTGTACATAATAAATGGTTTATAGCTCATCCTTTCCCTAATTCCCTAATCTAAGAGGATTTAGGCTCTCAACCTAGGGGAATGAGGCAGGGCCCCGAAACCAGCTTACACTGGATGTCTACGAAAACAGTTACAACAAGCACATCAAAGAGACTGTCTTCAATTCACGGAAGCAGAAGACATTTAGGACTTGCTACAACCTCAATGCCAGGTAAGTTGAGGCCAAGAAGAAAGCAAGCTCTACCCACACACTGTAATCCAGGGCAAGTCATTTAATCCCTTTTAGCCCCAGCCTCCATAACTCAAAATGGAGCAAATCGTCTGCCCTGCCAATAACACAGGTAAGCTGATGAAGCAAGGGATGAGAAAGCATTTTGTAGACTCTAAAGCTCTATGTTCAGTATTAATTATTGTTTTTACAACTGCCTCCCAGGCCCAGACTTTCACCAGCACACATGTGAGAAACTACAGTATTTAAGAGGAAATCCAGAGGCAAAGACACCCCAGCAAACTCACACTAAACACCTTCTGAGAAAGTCCAGGAAGGTGGTGTCGTAGGTTTTCAGCACCGTCGTAAGATCCTTGGAATCCGGGTATCTTTTTTTCCCCCTGTTGTTGGTTATATGTTTAGGAAAACCTTTGGAATCTTTAGAGATACAACATTCTGTGTTTAGTTCCAGGTGTAAATGTTCACTGGTCATATCACAGCTGTTCACTCAACCATGCTGCTTCTTGGAGTGGTCTTTGCAGCTCTCTCACTCTCTGTCCACACTGCCCCCTCCCAAACCCACGAACACACCCACAGCCCCAGTCAGTTGAAATAACCACATGTAGATTGTTCAATGGATGCAATTAACTTTTATAAACAATCTCCCCTCCTAATTCAGTATGTTCTGAGCCTCCTTCCCACCACCTCCTCCCTGAATCAATCAAATAGTTTAAATGGTTTAACATTAACTAAGGTTAAATGATAAGGTTAATGATAATGATAATAATAATAATTAATAGTAATAAATCTGACATGATGAAAACATTCGGCTCTGAACAAAAAGGATATGGTCCATTGTTGGATTATCTATGCCCTTGCTCCTTTCCCACTATCTCAATAATGTGAGAATTTGGGATACCCATGGGGTATAACAAGAAAGTCATTTTAAGAGAATGATTTGCTTTCAGAGCTCATTTACAAGCCACAAAAGCAAATTAATCTCATTACTTCCTTATAATCAAATCAAAATTTTTTCCATAATTGAAATGATCAAATTTGATTGCTTGCTTAAGACACAGCTCGAAAATGACTTTCTTCGGCCATTTCCACTGATTAAAGCCCTCACCAAATGCATGACTTGCCATGTCTGAAAAGAAGCCCTGAAGACAGCTCCAAAGGTTTGCCAAGCATGCTTCGTGCGATGCTTTGAAGGTGAGACCACTCATTTGGACACCTAGGTTCTGGTGTGTGTGTTCAGGAAAGTTCATCACTTATGCTCACACCTTGTAAATGTTCAAGTAAATGGGTGTGTGTGTGTATAAGTTTACACATTAAACTGAATTCTCACCATACTCAGTGGGGTTCATGTAATGGACATTCTGGAAGGTGCAAATGAAGTGCTTCTGTTACTTTTGTAATCAATATAATTTGTAGGGCCTCCAAAAGAACATGCGTTCTTACTGAATTCCTGGACAAGACCATGAATGTGCATATGTGTATGTGCGTATACACACGTGGGTATCTATTTATTTATATGGATAAAAATGGGTTGGGGTATTGCATAGAGTATACATCTTGTGAACTCATACAAATCCTCACTTCCTTTTCGACTGTGGCACCAGTGCTCCCACCTTATCCTACTTCTCTTTTAACAAATCACCAAAGAAGAATCTGGCTCACAGGCTTATAAATAACATAGCTCCTAAAGTCATTGTTATGTAATTGTTTTTCTTGTACAAGTTTTTCTCACCCCTCTGGCCCTCCCCAATATCTAATTATTCTCTCCATCTCTTTCTTGCTGCCTAGAGCACATAGTATCTTACTACCTTGAGGAAACATCACTTTGCTCCAATTACGGGTGTTAACTAGGAGTGGCTGGGGTTGAGGTGCTGTTGGCAGCCCAAAGCTGGGGAAGGGAGAGCCAATAATTTAGGTGGACACAGTATTTCCCAAACTCACCTAATCATAAGAATCACAAGGAGCTTTTGCTAAAAACATAGAATCATGGGGGGTGGGTACAAAGGGTGAAGGGGTGCACCTACAACACGACTGACAAACAATAATGTACAACTGAAATTTCACAAGATTGTAACTTATCATTAACTCAATAAAAATTTGAAAAAAAAAAAACATAGAATCATGAGTCCCACCACAAACCTACTATATCATAGGTTATACGGGGGATCATGGGATTTAACATTTTTGCTAAGCAGCGAAATTATTCTTATAATCAGATAAAGTTCGGGAAACACTGAAGAGATGCAGCTCCCAATAAAGTCCTTCCTCATGTAGAAGTGAAGACATGTGGATGTTGCTACCAAAACCACAGCACCAATCTAAAGTCTAGTGCTGATGGTAAAAATCAGGTTCTCCTTGAAATGGATATGTGTATGTATTTGGTACCCTCTCACCAAGATGCCCTATATTTCCTTCCTTTTACTCCCCACCCACATACTATCTCTTGAATTCAACGTTATAGGCTTAAGAAGTAACTCTTCCCACAGTGTCTTTGTCTTGCAGGAGGGAACACCAATATCCTTACCTTTCTTTCCCCAAATCCTTTGCAATCCAAAAGGATGAATTATAGTTGGTGGACGGGAAAAGTATATTTGGGGTCAAAAGGCCAGTTCCATTGCCCCATGTACAAGTTATACCAGCAGGTCAGCAAGATCCTCTGCCTGCTGTCAGACTGCTCTGGAAGAAGTGTTAGTGTGTGGGCGCTGTTCTAAGGCAACCAGAACACTGCCCTGCTCAGAGGCAAGGTCTTCAAAGCTCCAGCCATGACTATAAGGTGACATTTAAAAGATTTAACCATTGGAAATGCATGGGACGGTCAGAATGTATGAGAACCTTGACACTGAAGTAGGATCATGGAGGACCTCTGCTAGCCAGACCTTAAACTTTCAGTTTCTGGAGCATGAGGAGTCCGAAGAGCCCTGGGAGAGGGGCCAGGGACCAGTGGCTGTGGCAGGGGCTCAGGGCTGTGGTATTTTACCAATGGGAGAGGAGCAGACTACATTTTAACCCCCACATGGCTGAACCAGCACATACCAACTGACCATCAACACGACTCCCTTTTGTTGAGTAGGAGGCCCCATGAGGGTATTTTTGACACTCCTATTGATTAGGCAAGTTATGGAGAGAAATTAAGTGATTTGCCTACCCATTTTGAGGACATTCTTGGGTGAAAATAAGAGGTGGGAGGGCTAGGAATGATTGGGATGCTATAGCCAGTATTAGCCTACAACTAAGCTGATGGCAATGGCTAGTCAGAAATGTCATTTCAGATGGCATGGAGTCCCTATCTGTGGAGTCCCCTTTCCCTTATATCTAGTTTTCCTCCACTTGGCTGATCTTTGGGCCACTATGGCTTTTTCTGCATGAGAATCTCTTAGCTTCTTGTGGTTCTTCAGAGGGATTTTAGATCTGGGATTGACTTCATCTTTTTAGTGCATAATGCCCTGGAAATGCTGTCTCATCTGGATCTTGTTGATCCACCTGTCCATCTTGTATAGCACCACTCGACTAGAAAGGCAGAGGATCATAAAACCCAGAGCCTGGGAACTGCGATGTGGGGGCAGCTTGGGGCCATGGATGAGGCTTAATCCCTGCAATTTGGCAGATATCCTACACATAATCGGCAAGCTACAACACATCTACAGCACAACTGTTCTGACAGTCTTTGCTTACCTATTTTATACCAAAGTTGCAATGAACCTGGGATAGTAAGCGTCTGGAAGATTAAGAAAATTTGAGCAGGAAAGAATGATGCTCCACTAATGATAGAATGTAGCAATGGAATTTTCCACTATTCTTGAAAAAAGCTTCTGCTCTTTGAATTCCCTCCACAGTGCATTGTGTGAGGGCGCAAGCTGCTTGGGAGTTGGGGAGAACTTACAGGAGAGGGTATAGTTATAATGTTTTAAGGTTTCAAGATCGGCTGACAGATCTGGGCAGGAAACTGGTCATTCTCATGTTCCTGCACATTTTCACTAAAAGACCTCATTCCCAATGTGACTCTCCCATCTTCTCTCCCTCATGCCACCTGGTACCGCTTCTCAGCATCTTTGTACTTTCCTGAAAGAAACTCCTAATCACAGCTTGCCCTTTGGGATGGGGTCAGGGGAAGAGCATAACGGGATTTAAGGTATGGGAGATGTCTTCAAGGCCTGTGACACATCATCAGCCACAATGGGAAAAAAGGAGTTAGACCTGGGGACTTACCAAAGAATGTCTGTCTCCTGGAGGCTTTCTGAATGAAGCGGGCTGGCGGCAGGCCCAGGACCTTCAACAAGTACAATGCAGTTGGTTCACTCATGGAGTCACATATTCAAAGATTGTTACAGCTGGGTGGGACAAACTTTGCCTGCTATAGATAAGGACCCAGGAATATTAAGTGACAATATCAAGCCAGTAGCAGAGCAGGCCCAGAGCCTGGGTCTTATGACTCCTAGTTCAGGACTATTTCAGCATCCTGAGCATCAATACCGGCCACGCTATTCTACATAGGCATCAGGACAAACTAGAGGTAGGCCACCCTTTATGGCAGCCAGATCTCACTGTCAGAGTGAGCAAACCAGTGTACATGCTGACCACCCCTGACCTAAGGAACGACATACCCCAGTTCGGAACACTGGGAAGGGAGGAAAGGAAAAAGATGGAAATCACCAGATGGACACCATTAGACCACCACATGACAAAATGCCTTCTTGAAAGAAAAGCACACAACTTATTTGTTTGCCTTTCCCCACTGCAACCTAGAGGGGTGCACAGAGATAGAGAAACTATAGGCCTAACCCTCAGCCCTGGGTCACCTATCCTTGCAGCTGGGTTCCCAGCCATATCCATGTACAGGCTGGCTCTCCTACTCCTCAGGATCCTCCTCCTCCTCAACCCCATTGACACCAAGATCAGGAGGAAGCTGAATCAGTTCTGGGATAGTAGGAATCACAACTCAGATCCCGTACTCCCCATTCTCCTTGGTACTGGAAGCAGGAGTAGTTCAGAGATGCTTCATTAAATCATCCGTCATCATCAACCTTAGAAGCCATGTACTCTGATCCCCTCATCTTACAGAGCTCTGGAGCAGGGAAGGGATGTGCCAAGGAGAAAGAGCCAGGACTAGATTCCCGGTTTACCGATTCCCAGGCCAATGTTCCTTCCACCATAGCTACCATGTATAGCTATTATTACCTAAATTATTTTAACACTTTATTATCAGTTTCAATCGTGAAATGAAACTATCCATATTTAATAATTCTCAAGAGTATGCATATCTCTATGACCATCTATAACTCTGAGACAATATAGAAAACAGAAATTTGGGATAGATAGATCGATATAGATAGATAGATAGGTAGATAGATAATACAGATAGATCTTTGTTCACAGTCAAAATGTCTTTGTTCACTGGGAAAATCCTAAAATGTGAAATTTCCAATTTTTGGGGTGGTTATTTTCTCCTATTTTGTCTAATTTAGCTCCATAACAAGATGCCTTTAAGTAAAATAATAATATATATAATAAATAATCATGTGATGAGTCCTGGTAAAGCCTTGTTAAAGGGAGATATTGATGTTTTTCCCAGAAAGTTAAGATAGTAGGTAATGACCAAGCAATACACAGCGTCAGTGAGTGTTGTGTCACTCTGGCTTTTAGATTCTTTTGAATATATTTGAAATTCTGATATAACAGTTTTATTTTAAGATTTCACTATTTACATTATGCTAGAAATTCCATTCTTTGCAGCTATTTAAATTTATGATAAAAATGCTAGACGTCAACTCAAAGTGTACAAGAGGGTACAAAATTTCAAAAATACTTTTAGGGAACTGCCCACCCAAAAAAAAGTGTACAGGCCACTGCCCTACGGCGAGTCTGAGGCAGCCCCCCGTTGGAGAGTGCAAGCTCGCTCTCCTGCAGCACCTCAGCGGCACGCCAGGCCCTCCCTCACCTCCATGATGCAGGCCAGCTGCTCCACTTCATCCTCCCCAGGAAACAGGGGGTAGCCCATGTACAACTCCGCCATGATGCAGCCCAGGCTCCACATATCAATGGCCATGTTGTAGGGGTGGCCCAGAATCACCTCCGGAGATCGGTAGAAGCGGCTTTGGATGTAGGTGTACACTGCAGGGAAAGAAAGAGAAAGCTCACGTAGGAAGCCCTTCTCCCCTCCAGAGCAGCCTGCTCCAGGACACCTTCTCAGGTGAGGGTGGACGGTAATCGAGACTCTCCCACACATCCTCACTCTGCTTGGCAGGAGAGACAACTGACCAGTACTTATGAATCACATTACATATCTAATCTCATCAAATCCTCACCGCAACCTGATTACCATGGAGGTGTTATTATCCTCACTTTACTGACCAAGAACTCTAAAGCAGGCATTGTTCTAGGGAAATAAATTTAAGTCAGCTAACTTAAAAAAAAAAATAAGACTAATATAAAGTTAAGTTTTCAAACTGTCAGATTAATTTTGGGTAGACATTTTCTGAAAGTATCATGATTTGGGAAAGGAGGAGTATCAAAATGGGAAAAGAAGCAGGCAAAACGCATAATTTAAAAAGGTATATTCAATATATTATGTGAATTGTATAATATATAGGAAGAAAAGCTCAAGGAATCTAAGCAGAAGAGGATATGTAGAAGGTAGTATTGCAAGGAGCCTAGATTTTACAACATGAGGAGGCTAAGTTTGGAGAAATGGGATATTATAGTTATTTCCACATGCTGCTATTGGTGCTTCCCTCTATGGGGGTGGGGCAAGGCTTCCATAATCACTTCTCTGTTGTTTGAATTGGTTACAGTAGGATGTAATAATTTTGTGATTTAAAACAAAATAAAGTGTTAATAAAAATGACTTTTATACCTGCCTGCTTCTAAAATGGATTTTAGCCACTTTCCAATCGAAGAACATATACACACGGTAGTTTTAAAAGATGGATTTGACCAATACTTACATAATGCTTAACATGCACCAGGCAGAATTCCAAGTGCTTTACACAGATGAACTCTTTCACTCCCTACAACAACGCTATGAAGCAGCTATTATTATTGTCCCCGTTTTAAAATGAGGAAACTGAGGCATACAGAGATTAAATAAATTGTCAAGGTCACTCAGCTATAAGCGGCAGAGCTGGGCTTTGAAGCCAAGCAGTTTGTGACTAGTATCCATACTCTATATTGTCTCATGATTAAAGTAAAGACAGAGGGAGGTCAAAATATATATAAATGGGGAAATGGCGATCAGAAACAAGAATAAGATAATTAAAAATTCAGTTCTGAGCATCCCAGCAGCCAAGATAAATGCTAATTAATAGGTTACAAGTTACACACCTTTCCTATCTGAGAAGAGCAAATGTATGAGTTCTTTGGGGGAGGCACATTATATCCTAGCTGGAATTTCTTACGGGATCCAGACATAAAAGATAAAGGACATATGTCTTCAAAAGCGGTGCTGCAGAATATTTGGAAAGATCCATGTAGTAGTCTTTTCTTCAGCCTCAGGAGGCTTCCTGTGACACCCCCTGCCAACATGAAGGACGGTCCCGTAACACAAGCTGTATATATCTCTAATCATTGTATCTATCATGGTATATTTTTATTTTTCTGTCTCTTCCATTGGACTATAGGCAATCTGAGGACAAAAAGTGTTCATTTTTTGTTCCTGGAACCCAGGATAATGATTGACACAAAGCAAATACTCAATAAATGTTTATTGAACGGTACATGTTCTCAACACCAAATGATAAAAGCCAAAAGAAGAGCCTATTAAATCAAGTTCATTGCAGGTTGTGCAAATGTACCCCAGGGCTGCTTTCTAGATTGTAGCCTGAACAAAGTATAAAACCTAGAGAAGCTAGGGCAGTGAATTCCAAACCATAGAATGGCTATGTTTTCTAAAGTGCAGACTCCTGGGTACTCCCCCAGAAATTTAAATTTGGTACATCTGAGAAGAGGCCCTGGAAGCTACAACTTCAGAGGCCTCAAGTGATTCTGACGCCCATCTAGTTAGTTTGGGGACCCAGTGCTCTTGGGAAATTCCAAATCCACAGAATATGAGAGCTGCAAAGAACCCTTAACGGTATTTGAGTCCGACTTTCTCATTTTGTAGATGAGGAAACTTAGGCTCAGAGAAGTTAAGAACTTTATTCAAAGTCACACTTGTTCAAATCCACAGCCATTATTGTCACTGAGGCCAGGCTAGAACCCAGGTGACCTATGTGTGAAGCATTTGTTTCAGTAAGGGAAAGAAATCGCAGCAGGAAAATTCAGACAAAGGGATTGGAACGGGGCCTACCTTTCTGGTGTTCATAACAGCTTGATCCAAAGTCAATAACTTTAACAGAGACTTGGCCCTTTTGGTATAACACTATATTCTCCTAGAGAGAAGAAGAAAGATATATGTCAAGTTTTAATAATGTTGCCCTAGGCTCTCTATTTACCTAAATGCTGCCATTCTCCAGGACCCAGTTCAAAAAGCAATCACCTGCAGGTGGACTCCTCCCACTTCTTCTCCAAACCCCATTGTTCTCCCCATCCTCTGACTTCCCATTTGACTTGTGGTCTGTCCCTATTGTTTGGACCCAATATTTGCTGCTTTGCAGTAATTCTTTTGCAGATTTTATCTCTTTCCCCACATAGATTGTGTAACTCCTGAAGATTGTGGGTTCTTTTTATCTTCCTTGGCACCTGGTTCTATGCCTTGCTTGCATAAGGCCTTAGAAAGATTATTGACTGAATTTGATGTTGCCATTAAATGCCTCACCAACAGACTGCTATGACAGTAGAGGACCCAAAAGAGGCAATGATTTGATTGGAGTTTGTGATCCTTATGCTGACTTTAGGGAAAACGTGAAACCAGGTGTTCCAGTAGAGTCATGATAAGAAGGAAGACCTCCTGAACGCTCCTCTCAGAGCATGAGAGTGTACTTCCCAGGGCTGGAAGATTAAAGTCCTAATCATGTTTTCAAGAATCTCGCTATCAGATGAATTACTTATTATGAATATCAGACAAATTGATTGCTTACTGAATCCCTGAATATTCTAGATATGGCATAGCAGTCCTGATGTAAAGCCTCTGGCACCACAAACTAAGAAAGTACAAATTTAGTCCATAGCACCTTTTCTAAAGAATATTTGTGTTTACTGAAAGAGTATGATCAGCAAAAGTCTTAAAAGAGTAAGACTTTCTAGTGTGTCCCTAGCCCAGTGGAAAGGCCTTCCCATCGTATTGGCAGAAATAGCTCTACAGAGGGATGGATGCATCAGACCATCACAGCTCGTGGATACTAACCGTTAAAATCCATAAGAATAACTCCCTGGTTCTTGAACACAGACTCACCGAACACTCTCCCGGTTGTGTGTCTATTCCAGTCTACTTGATCTATTTCTCAAGGAAATCTATCACCTGATATTTTGGCTACCAAGTATCTTATGGATTTCCTTGATGAGAGTCAGTCCCTGAAGCCCAAAGACCATGGTGTTGACCCTTTGTGGCTGCAAAACAGGATTAGGAACTTGAATGTGGAGACTAAATCAATGTACCACTATCCTTGTGAGGCTCTACTAGTCAGCCCTGAGAGAACATCTTTATCTTGATAATCTTTCATTGCAAAAATATCCCAAATTTACCTAATAAGTTGCATGTTTTTGAAAAAAATTTGTTATATCCATTTTGGGGAGTGAGGAGAAGGGAATGAGGAAAAGTTAAGGGATATTTACATATCTGTGAGGGTTGTTTTTGGAACCAGCTCCTGGCTCCATATCTTCATACCCTTATACTTTTTCCCTAGCTACCTCTCTGTATTCCTCACATTTGCAATCATTAACTCATCTAACAAGCATTTACTTATTGCCTCCCATAAATATTGCCAGGTACCATGTTAGGTCCTGGGAATAAAATGGTGAGAGGACATGGTTCCTAATCTCAAGGAAGCTTGTAGTCCAGTGGTGGATACAGATAAAGAAACAATTCCTACACAAAGCAATCAGTGCAATAATGGAGCTACATTCAGAATACTAGCAGGACAGGTAGGAAGGGTACATATATTTGGAGTAGAGGAAGTGGTCATGGACTTGCTGTGCCCTAGGACCAACTCAGAGTACAGTAGATATAATGAGGACTTAGCACAATAGTGCTCCATCCCCCTGCAAGACACATGTCTCTGCAGAGCAGAAAGGGGAGAATGTCGGCCCCAATGTTGAACTCCTATGGACTACAGCTACTGTTGATTTTCTCACTGAGATGGCAAAAAGGGCAAACCTACATGCCCAGGACTTCTCACTACACATCTTGATGCTCAAGACCCCAACCACTCACCCCGCATAGGAAAGCCCTCAAACCTTCCTGTTTCTGTCTGCCTCAATGACACCACATCACTGGTTATTGCCCCAATATCCCTGCCTTAGTCTTTCCTGTACCTCACTTGCTTTACACAACCTATAAACATGACTGTTTGGTTTCACCCTGGAGCCTGGGCCATGATGGCTGCCCAGTTACCACTGGGGAATGGAACGAGGCAAACAGTTTTTGCAGGTGGGGAACAGCTCTCCTGGCAGGACAGAGGTTGTACTCACAGGCTTGAGGTCGCAGTGAATGATTTTCTCTACATAAAGCATTTGTAAACACTTCAAAACAGAGAGGGTGAAGCGCCGAACCACTGACAGACTGAAGCCTTGAAATCTGTTATTCTTCATCAACTCGTACAAATTGATTCTAGGAAAGAGAGAGAGAGTGATGTGTATCATGTAAAAAGTGTAAAGCTGAGTTTGAACCTGCAAACACTCCCATACCACCTGGTTTCCCCGAGGTGGTAGTAGGCAAGTGTCAGATCAGGAGGCAGGGCTTCTGTGTCCTATCAACTCAACTTTCCCATTGATTCATGGCGGACCCAGGGTGAAGCCCAACTGTGTTGGCCTCTCAGATGTCCCCTCGTTTCCTATGTGACAGGGTCATTTAATCACTTCATTATGCATGTGGGTGTTAAGAAGTTGGACCAGACTTCCAGAATATTCATAGTTCTTCAAGCCCTAGGGAAGGCTACAGAAGTCCACCAGTCACTCCACCAAGCAGCCACTCCCACCCAGGCCTGAGGAGGCTGTCTAAAGATATCAAGTTACTGATGGGTAAGGGAGCAAGACAATGGACAGATGGGACTGAGGCAAATGGAGAAGCCCTACCCTATCTAAATCCAACCTGGCTCTTGGTCCCACCTAACTGTCATCTTGCAGGGATGAGGGCTTGCTCTTGCCAGATCATCCTAAAAGCCTGCAATATATAAAAGCCAGCTATCTTATGTGAAATCTGATGACTTACAGATGTTGGAAACTAATGCAAAGCATTTTAAAAAGGAAAACTTATCCAGGGGCTGCTAGCCTGTGGCTTCTGTGAAATGGGGAGAGGAAGGAAGGGCACAATCCAGGAGCAACTGCGCATCAGTCTCTTCCCCATCCCTCCTATTCTTCCATTGCTGAGCTTTCTCTAGCTCTGGCATTATTGAGGAAGCCATTCACTCTTGAGGGATACAGTGGAGATGTGAGACGTGGCTCTGGCCTCATCCTGACTAGCTGTGTGACCCTGGACAACTTCCCAGCTTCTCTGCCTTTGAATTCTCCCTCCACACACTTGCCTCTCCTGACCTCTCAAAGCTCTTTTAATACAGTGACAGCCTAACTGCACTAAGATTAATGGCCAAGAAAGGCAGCCTGGGATGTCCATCTTGCTGCAAGAAAGATAATTCACCTCCACATATTGGAAAATTAACCACATTTTGCAATCATCAGAGATAGTGAGGAGGATGTTAACTTTCTGATTCAAATTTAGCCAGTTCTTAGAATTTCACCATCAGCGATGGTGTCATGAGAGCACCAAGCTACCAGCTCAGTGAAGCCAACAACACTGGGTTTCTGAGAGCTCATCCCTGATTATTCGCTTTTGCTAAATGCATTCTGGGTTTCTAGTTTTATTTAAATTGCATCAGATGGTCTTCTCAGACAGAAAATTTTATTTAATTGCATCAAATTAGCATGCTCTTTCAGCTCCAACGTTTAAACAGGTGATGCCAATCTATTTCAGTCAGGTTCTGCTCTCTTACCAAAAATACCTGTTCCTGTCCTTATTTGCTCAAAATCAAAGCCCTTTCTCTCTCTGAGCAGCCAGCTGCCTGTTCCCTTGGGTTCCAGCCTCTGCATCATACAGTTGTAAAGCCAGCGAGTGGGACATGGTAGCAAAGGAAACCCATTTTCAACATATTTCAGTTTAGCTCTCAAGGGCAGAGGCCTTGGTTTTGTTATGTCAGCCAGTTCAGCACCCGGAACCTAGGCAGCACATCCTGTATGCCGGCAGAGGACAGGCGTGACTGACACATGGGTGAGGTGGGCAGCTCTTGGTCCCAGCCTCATTATTCTTGGGCTTTCTAGATAACTAGGTGGCTGTGTATCCATTCTAGTCATTAAACGTTCACATCCAGAAAAATCTAGTGTTCTTGCCTCCAGGATTCTCTCCTGTCACTTAAGCAACTTTCCCGAAGAAAATGAATTAAAAAGAAAAAGCAGCTGACCCCAGGAGTTCAAAGGTGATGCAGAGGTGATTGCGGAAGTAGAAAAAGTCCTTCATGTGTACCACATTGTAGGCGTTGTCTTTGTCCTTCCTTCGGAGAGCTTCCAAGATCTTCAGCTCCATCAGGGCCTGGTGGTGAAATCTGAAGTGATTGGAGAATGGCAAGGAAGACAGGAAATGAGGACAGAAGACAAGGGTGCCATGTCGTGCTGCAGCAGTTAGCCCATTTCCTCAGCCCCTCCCCATGACCCCAAGACTGTCTAGGGTGGCAGAAAGCACTAAACATTCCATACTCTTGCTTCCTCTTTGTTCTGTCATTGAATCAGACAGAGAGAGGGAAAGAGGAAAAAGAAGAAGAAGATCAGAGGAAGAGGCAGACTCAGGAAGGGGAGGCATTACGAAGGGGCCAGAGTCGTGTGGTCCCTCCTCTATAGTCTATGCCATCTGCTAAGCCACACCTCTTCTTGTTCCTGATGATTTTCAAGGCCACCAACTCATTATTTTTGTGATCCAAGCACTTGGCCACCTGTCCAAAGGACCCTTTCCCGATCATCTCCAGAACCTCGTAGCGGTAGGCAATGTGGTCATGCAGGACCTGCAGAAGCCAGGCCAGGAGTAAGGAGCAGAGCTATGGGCTCTGGAGCTTCCCTGACACTGGGGCCCCAGGATACCCATTCCCAGCTCACGGCTGACTCCTGGGGAGAACTTTCTGGACTGCACCGGGCACTTGCTCAACTCCCACCCTCATCTCATTACTACTACAATGGTTAGACTATTGCCTGAATCCCAGGCCACCCATGTGGTACCAGGGAAAATCCCACAGGCTCCATCTGTGTCACGCAGTGCAAGGAACATTGGATTATCTTTGGGAAACTTGAATTCTAGTCCCAGTCCTGCTACCACCTCTGGTTTTCTGCACATGTGGGAACCTATAAAGTAAGAGGTTGAACAAAGTGGCCTGAAGGTCCCTTCCAGTTTGTATATTTCATGATTCTTGAATGCAGCTGAGCAGCAGCTTTAGTTCAGAAGAAGTTTCATTTCTGTCCCCTGATGTGTCTCCATCAATCAGAGAAGACTTTGTGTCCACTCTGCCTCTTCCTGGCCAGATCTGGTTCTCCTCTTGGCTTAGCCAGATTTAATTCTATCTTGGAGTTAGCAGAACAGAACTTGGACCTTTCTCAACTAAGAAGGGAAATATCTTCCAAGAGCCAGAATCACCCACGTCCCTCGGTGTTTTGGAAACTAGGGAGCAGGTGCTTAGTCAAAGCAACAGGAAAATTTAAATTAATAAGACTTTATCTGGATGGCTTCAGATAAACCACTTACCCTCTCTGAGCTGCAGTGCCCTCATCTGCAACTGAAGGTTGTGGATAAGAAGATCTCTAAGGCCTTCCAGCTCTGAGAAATCTCTGAATCCTAGTGTTACACTCATGAATTTGGGAGAGGTAAAGGGGAGAATTTAAGTCCTCAGGATGTGTTCGTGATTGTGTGGTGGGGATCTGTTCATACAGGAGAAATCAAGATCATGACTATGAACATGTACAACTTCACTGATATGTGGAAGTAGATTACTTGCAAAGGTCTGTCATGAGAATATTTTCAGAAAGGGCAAGGGATAGGTTCTGCACATGTTGGTGTAAAGGTACATATGTGTGTCCCTAGCATTTATATATTTCTCCTATAGGCCACCAGTTTGGTGGTATCATAATTATTCACTCACATGTCAACTTTGACATTGATGGTGTTTACTTGAGGCCAAGGACCAGGTTGTACTCATTTTTGATAGTTCCCTTTATATTTCCAGAGTCTAACAGATGCCCAAGCATACGACAGGTTCCCAATAAATAGGTATTCAATTAACATTTGCTGACAGAATAAATGGGAGAATACAGCTGTGGTGCTTGTTTGGCAATTTAGCCACGTGCATCGTATATGTGTGTGTCCACTGCAACGCAGTTAGGATGGAGATTCCAAACATACAGAAAGAACACACTATCCCTCTCCCCTCACCAAAAACATAGCTCACTAAGATCTGAGATTGAGCAACTGAGTTCTAGTGAATTAATTTAAAGGTAGCGCTGACATCCCTGGGGAATTTCCCAGAGACTCCAGGCCCAGGTTTCAGGGCTGGGTGAGGGTGAGGGGGGGCAGGGAGGGTGGAAGAAAGGGAGGGAGGAGTTGAGGATGTCTTGCCGAACTGGAGGTAAGATTTATACTGGAGATTCTTAACCAAGGACCCATTAATAATCCCCATCCTTGAAATTTTGTGTATGTGCAGGTTACCTTTTATGGGATGAGAATTTACAGCTTTTATCAGATTCCCAAAGAGATCCTTGGCCTAAAAAGGTTGAGAACCAGGGCTCTAGATAAAGGATGTGTGCCAGAAAGTCTAAATCCTTACTTCTCAAAGTGTGGCCCAAGGACCAGCAACATGGACATCACCTGGAAGCTTTTTAGAAAGGAAAAATCTCAGGCCCACCCTAGACCTGCTGAACAGAATCTGCACTTTTAACAAGATCTCCAGGTGATTTGTGTGCATAGTAAAGCTCAAGAAACATAGCCCTAGATACTGTTAAGAAAATCTACCTCTTCTATGAAGCCACCAAAGGCCAATCTTGTTTCCTAAACCTAAGTTACGAGGAAATGTCCAAAGGAGGAAATTCCCAACAGCCCACAGCCGAGCGGACTAAGGACCACACATCTGATATCCTCAGAAGTAGGAACTGTTTCCTGAAGTGAAAGGGACACCTTCGACGCCCAGATTCCATGCTCAGGCTGGGAAGAGGCACCGTCCTGGGGAACCCTAGAGGTACAGTCAGAAGAGCAGGAGTCGCTGGCATCCACCTTCGGAAAACCGAAGGAAGTCAAGCACTATGCCCCAGGGATTATAGTGGCAAAAGCTTGTTTTTCTGTGGGAGAGATAACGTTTATTATAAAATTTAAAAAGGTCCATTATGGACTTGTATGGAGGAGACAAAAAAGGGAATGTGGAGGAGACTGCACCTTATTCCATAGTGTGGCCTTTTCCAATGGGGCCGGCGCTGCACAGTAGGAGAGCCTGTGGGAGTTCACCCAGGATACAAAACTGTTACTCCAAATACTCTTGGAGAAAATCATTATTGTGTTATCAGAATGGTTTGTTTCTTAATTGCATGTTTTTCCATTTCTAAACGTGGTATTTTTTGGTTTAGCACCTACTAGAATCCTTCAGGATGCTTAGTCTCAGAAATAGCAGCAGCAAATGCTATCAAATACCCCAGACTTTTTTCCTTTCCAGAGTGTCTCTTGTCCCCAAGCCCCAAACCCCTGCAGTTCCCATGGGCTACTGCCCCATCACCTTCCTATAGGAGCCATGGTCATCATCAAAGCTTGTCTTGCTGAATCTCTCAGGAGCCATGTGGAGCTTCTCAGCTTCAAGCCCCAGGAACCACAGCTCTGTGTAGCCCAGGATTTCACTTTGCTCATAAGAAGATAGCTGGTTCTTAAAAAACTTTAGGGCCTCTGTATGGAAAACACTGTAGTCAGTGAGGTTGAGGCGACATGGGGATCTGCCCAGGGCTCAGATGATGGGATCCCTTCCCATTCATGAGCCAGTCGGTCCTTTCCTCAACTGGGTGGCTCACTAAGCACCACGCATCTTGAATCTCATAGGGTGGAAATGTAACAAGGATAGAAGTCAAGGGGTTGTGCTGATTTCAACAAATCAGGAGGAAAATGCAAAGGAAGGGAAAGGAGGAATTTAGGCCCCAAAGAGCTGTGAGTTGCAGCAGCATGGATAAAAACTCCAGGAGTAAACTTAGTGTCAACAATAGCAGGTAGCTAAGGCAGCAGCTGTCTGAGTTAACGTGGTATTGGGCTCCACAAACAGTCTATCCTGAGCGAGTCTGCAAACTGTAGTGTCTTCAGGGACCAGGCAGGTAACATAAATGTGACTCTAAAGGCCCAGGAGCTATTTGGACTCACTGAGTCAGTGAGTCTCCCGGACTACAAGGAAGGAAATTCTGCTCCCTCTCCTCTCCTCTCCTCTGGCCAGGTCACAGCAGGGCTCTGGTGTTTGGTGTGAGGATGGCGGGAGTGGGATTCATACTCTGAGATAAAGATAAACTAGACAGTGCTGAGAGGAGGGAAACGAGCACTGGGGGGTGGGAGGGGCACCACGTTATTGACAAACTGCTGAAGAGCTGGAAAAGGAACCATTGGGAGGAAAAAAGACTTACGGGGGACAAGATCTGTGTCTCTATATATGTAAAAGGCAGCCATGTGTAAGCTGAATAAGGCATGTTCTCTCCCCAGAAGACAGAACCAAGGCCTAAGAGAGCAGGGAGGATCAGCAGAGATTTCAGCTCTGTAAAGTCAGGACCAGCTCTGAACTGAAATGGCCTCCTCATGGGTAGTTCCTGAGATTGTTTAACAAGAGGAAGGACAGTTCATTTCAAAGCTGTGCTAGAAAAGCTCCTGGCATCAGAGAGTGTTGGCACCTAGTGGATTTTAGTTTTCTTCCTTTGAACTCTAACAGGTCATGAATCTCTGAACCTTGTGAGGAGTTGAGCTCCTGGCCAAAAATCTATGCGTGATCTTTCAGGTCTGACCTTAGGTGATTACAAAGGCGTAACCAGGCAGGCCTCATGGAGGAAGCTGCCCTCCCCACACCAGCCTCGGTGCACAGGCAGTGCACTGAAGTCTCTGAAGAGTCGCAGTCAAGGACTCAGGCTCCCCTGGCTGGCCACACTCTCATACATATCTGCATTCCTAACCCAGGAGCCTCCATTCAGAGGCCTTCCTCAGGTGCTTCTGCCAAGACCACCTTATTGGGGTGTGGGGGCGACTTCAAGACACTTTCCCCACTCTGACTCAGTGCACAGCACTTTTCTACTCCTAGCACTTCCCCCTCCTGTTTCTACCACCCTCCTCCATAAAACGACAGGAGCCTTGTTCAGGCTCCTGAGGCAGTGAGACAATCCCCTCCGAACGCACTGATACATCTGACGCAGGCCTGGTGGCAGTCCACGGGGGAAAATGGACCCATGGGGAGCCAGTGCTTTCTCGTATTTAGCCTCTTGCTTTACTATCACAGTAAGTGATGAAAGACTTGACTCTTACTTTCATTTTGGCTTGTTGCCCTCATGGACTACTCCAACACCTGGCAGCGTAGCTTTCTCCAGCTCAGCTCAGCTCCTGACCCCCTGACCATCTATAACCACCCCCCCACCAACCCTGCTGCTGCCCCAAAGGCTTACCTGCCGCTGTCAGAGGCACCTTGTGCTTCTGGGGTGCTTTCTCCTCTGGCTTGGGATCTAGAGTTTTAATGCTCAGACAGAAAGGCATTTCTGAAGCCTTGAGCTCAGAGGCTGACATCTGATTGTGACTTTGACTCTCCTGTCCAGGGAAAGAGACTTGCAATAAAGGGTTGCTTAGGCTTCTCGTAGGTGCCGCGAACTATTTATCTGACCAAGAATGCCCAAATGCACCCAGACTCTTCTCTTTCCTCTCCAGGGAGAAAATGGTAATTATGAGTCAGTAGGTTTTCTCAATCCTTCTCTCAAAGGAGTACCTGTCTGACTCACATTATTCTCTGTGAGACTCATGTACGTTACAGTATGCAGTTGACAACCCCAGTGACATCTTACTGCTGGAAGAGATGAGAACAGTTTTTTACCACTGCTCTTGAGAAGGCCAATTCCTAATTTGTGCCAAAGGGCACAGATCCTTGAACTTACGTGTATATAATACCTCTTTAACTTGGCACTTTCTCACATTACCTCATTTTGTCCTTACACACACAAAAAGACAGGAGACATGGAAGGAAAACAAACATTTTGAATACTTCTACCATTTATATATCAGATACTTCACTTTGCCTTTTCTCAATGAATCCTCATGAATCCATCCCGTTTTGTAGAGAAAGTCAATGACTTATTTGCTCAAGTTTACATTCATTGAGAACAGGACTAGAACCCAACCCTCCAGCTAACACTGTGCTTTTCCCACCATGCTGGACCTTTCTAAACTTGATTCTGGACTGAAATCAGGTCTTTCACTTGCCTGCTCAGGGCCATGTGCACTGCCCTGTACTCACCTGATACAGCAGGGGTGGCTTTGGCGGGATTTTATTGCTGATTCTTGGGAAGTTAACCATGTTCTTCCCCTTGGCATCCTCAAAAGGGAGTGAAATAACGTTGGTGTTTGTATTCTACAGAAGGAGAATCTGGGTAAGTTTCAGCCTCAAGCAAGAAAATGTCTTCAGGGAGTCATTTCTCCCAGCTCCCTTCCCACAGCAAGGATGAGCCTGAACCAAATTAAACCTGTAATTTTGTGGTTATTATTTAGGATGAGACTAAAATAAAAAAAAAAGAGTGTGAGTACTATGAAGATATGGCCAAATCATGAAGGTGGCACTGAAATGACTGAAGTTTAGCAAAAACAGGCTAAACTTGAACCCAGAACCCAGGGGTTCTCCTTCTTCCAGCCCTCTCTTAGGGAATTGAATGATATTTGTCCAAAGCTGAGACACAGCTGGTACCAGACCCACCTCTATAAAACCTGGCATACTGGCCACATTGAAATAGGAACTGGATACAATACTTCAACTTAACACCACCCAGCATAGCTAAGCCCTCCACCAAGCTATAACAATGCAGACCATTTAGAATAGTCCATCTTGACCTCCTAGAATAGGGACATAGTCTGAGGAAGAGGGGATTGCGGAAGGCATGGGCCACAGCCTCAGACCAAACTAATTTGATTGGCTAACATGTACTATATGCAGGATTTGGCTGTTTATCGGATGGACAATGATGATATCTGAGCAAATACTGCAATGCCAGATCTTACTGAGTCCCAACTTCTCATCAGGTAAGTTTGTGGGGACTAAAACTTATAACCATCAACAATGACAAGTTGGCACTGAGAATAAGTTGGGGAGACTGAACAGATAAATGAAAAGTACGTTAACAAAACACAACCCAGACTAAATACCAAGCAAAGAGCATGGACAACGAGTGTCAACAAAGAAGAAAGAGATCATTGTGAATGCCGTCCGCCCAGGAGGATGTGGGGAGGCTTTTTGGAAGGGGTGTGGCTTGGTCTGGGCTTTAACAGGGAGGAAGGGTAGAAACCATGCTCATTAGGTGAAACACTACTATCTGGGCATATCCAGGGGTCTTTACTGCTCATGCTGGTTAAACTGGAGCAGAGGGTACACTGGTGGAAGGCACTAAACGCTAAGCTGAGATACTTGGCCTTTATCTTATGGGCAATAGTGAACCACTGACAATTTGCAAGGTTGGGAGTTACATATGCAAAGCCGTATTTCAGGAAGACCTCTCCAGCAGCAATGTGGCATAAATGAATGCTTATAGATATGGACTCTGAAGTCAGACTCTGGTTTTGAATCCCAGCTGCACTACTCATTAATTGATTGACCTTGGGCAAGTTATTAACCTTCCCTCATGTAATATGGAGATAATAACAGTACCAACCTCATAGTGCTGTTGTGAGGATTAAATAAGTTCATAGGCATAAAGCACTTCAACCAGTGCGTTGTATATGCTAAAAGTAAGTATTTGCTAGAGCTCGTTTTCATCATTTGTAGAATGGACAGAGTGATCTTTACTCATTTCTCAGGAAACAGGAAAATCATGGACTCAGAATTGATGGATAATGAGTAAGATAGTGTGGAGCCTAAAATGATTAAAGGAGCTGAGGATGTTTAATCTCAGAGAAGATAAAACAAAACAAAACTCCTGAGAAGTTAACAATTCTGACACTGCCATACATATGTACTGGAATCAAACAACGGAATAAATGGATGGCAGATGATAGGAACCAGGTTTCTCACTGTTGGATAGACATGTACAGATAACCTAGGTCAACATCAACCTCACCACCATGTGATAATGGATTAGAGTTGGAGCTGTCAGTAAGAACTCCTGGTTAACTTAATATAGATATAGATGGCTACTTACAGAACTATGTATAAATATGTGTATATTCAAGGGTTAGTGCATGCACATGCACACACACATTTCTTTGCTTTGTCAGCTGATAGGTCCTAAAAGAAATAACACCCCAGTAGACAAAGCACACCTAGCACTCAGATCTTGGCTTCTAATACCACTCTCCAATAAGAGGAACCAAGGCTCCTTGGAGAAATGAGTGATTCTAGGATTGGGGCAGAAAACGTCCAAGATCAGCCTACAGCATCTGGTAGTGACAGAAAGTAAGGAAGTGCTCAAAAAGAAAAAAAACCCCACAGTGATGAAAGTATGTCACAGGGGCACAGGAGCCAACTCAAAGAGCTCCCAATGGCCAAAGCTGAAACAATTTTAGCAATGAAGTAAAGTAGTATTGAATTATAACTCAAAGTATAACATAAATATCCATGAGTCCACACTGATGTAAATAAAAGGCTGGATAAAGAAATAAGTAGAGGAGAAGAGACAAATCTCCCACGCAGAAGAATTCCTAATAAATGATACAGATATTCTGGCTAGTGGAGGCAGGGCACCACTGCCCACTCCTCACGCGTGGGCTGTGCACAGTGACTGGTTTCCAAAGAGTCCAGCATGGAAGGGGAAAAGAGCAACTTCACCGCGAAGAAACCAGACACACACTGCCTCAGCCGGGCGACCCAGTCAACACTGACAGTCATACACCATGTTGATAGTACGCACTGCTGATCTGATTGAGGAAAATGGCACTTTATCTCAGTGGTCTTCCTCCCCACACCTAGAAATCCAATCTTATCATGAAAAAAACAGACAAATTCCAATAGACAAGCAACCTACAATATACCTGACCAGAATTCCTCAGAACTCTCAAGGTCACCAAAAACAAAGAAAGTCTGAGAAACTGTCACAGCCCCGAGGAGCCAAAGGAGACATGAGAGCTAAATGCAATGCAGTATCCTGGATGCGATCCTGGAACAGACAAAGGACATTAGGTAAAAATTAAGGAAATCCGCCTAAAGCAAGGAGTTTCATTAATAGTAATGTATCAACATCAGTTCATTAATTGTAACTAATGCAACATATACATGTAAGAAACTAATAATAGAGGAAACTGGTGTGGGGTGTGGAATGGTATATGGGAACTCTGTACTACCTGCTCAACTTTTCTGTAAATCTAAAACTGTTCTAAAAAATTAAGTCTATTGATAAAACTCCTAGGAAGAGTGGCTGTCAGAAGGGTTGTTGCTTATGACACAGTATAAACTGGTTCTATGTGGTCCAAAGGACAGAATCAGGCCAAAGTGTGGAATTTATAGGGAGGTAGCTTTTGGCTCAATAAAAAGAAGGATTTTCTAAAGTTTAGAGCTTTCCGAGAATGACATGGGAGTCCTCATGAGGTAGTGAGCTCTCTAACCCCGGAAGCGCCAGAGTCCACCTAATGAGCTTCCGTGAGAAAAGGGCATGGAACTGGGGGCTGAGCAAGATGTAACCTCCAAAGTCCCATATGTAAGATTCCTTCAAATGACCCCTGGGAGTGTGTCCTGAATGCAACCTTCATCCTCTTGTGGAACCAAGACTGAGAACCGTTGTATAGAACAGTGCTTCCCAGCCTTTGTCACATCGTGCTGCACATAAAAAATTACATTTGTATGACAACCAGAGGTAAAGAGAGGCAGTTCACAGCCAGATGCTACCAGCCCAGCGTTCCAGCAGCCCCAGGCTGGGCCAGACCACCGAGGGTGGAAGCCTCTACATCTCTGCATGGCCATACCCCGTGCATGGACACCAAGATGCTGCACAAGTTTATGAACTTGCTGGCTGTTTGTTGTCTCTAGTAGCTTCCTCAAGAGGCACACAATGCCCCATAACAACTCTTCATTCTGCTCCAGCACCCCCAGGAGGCAAGAAGAAGAAGGTGTGATCTCCAGTATTCACTGTGGTGAAATGGAATCTTTCCTTGGACACTGAGTTTCATGACATTGATCTGTAGTCCCTTACTGACCTCTGAGCCAATATAACAGGAACCTCTTTAATCATCTTGAGCTCTGTGTCCAAATTTAGACTCCTCAGTGTAATAAAGATTTTTCTCATAGGAAGATTGGCGATTCCTCTGGAGAAGGAATCTTCTGGAGAAGGCCTCTGCAGGCACCAGGAGACAAGGCAGGGCATCAAGGAAGCCACCAGGGCCTTTCAGGACTCCTTTCTGTGTTCATTACAGCTCTCGGAGGCCTCCTCAACAGCCAGAACACAACTGTGAAGCTCCTTTATTTTCCAGACTTTTTGTATGAATAGACACTGCTTTTATGATTTAAAAATACCATTATTTAAAAACAAAAAATATTACAACAGAGAACTCTAAATGGCTCAGTGCAGTGTGAAGGGGAAAGACAGTAACCACTGCAGGGAGCACTATTTGCTGGAGAGCCAGGAACAGAGTGAACCAGACTTGAGAAGAGGCCGTCAAGGGACCTGGACTCAGCCACAGGGCACGGACACCACACTACGTGGACCAGAAGAAGGGAGGGAGACCCCATGTTCACAAGTAGGTTCAGCTTGTTGAGATTCTTCCACGTCTAGGCCCACATTTGAATCTCAGGAATCCCCTGGGATCTTTGGCTATGCTTGTTGTCGCTGGGTGATAGACCCAGAGGGTCCGGGCATGACACCAACATGTATGGTGACAAAGCCACTGATCAAAGGCCTCGAGTTTCAGGTTCTGACCCCGGGCCCTTCCGCTGGCTCTCTTGGGCCTCTGTCTTCTGAACTGGAGAACTGAAGGCTCTTGGGTTCTCACACTTCTTTTGTTTTCTCAGCAGAAAAAAAAAAAAAAAGAAAAAAAGAAAATTCCATCTCACTGCTTTGCAAAAGCCAATTCACTTTCTCAAACAGAAGCTGAGTTCAGCTTGAAAGCTGCTGCAAGGAAGGCGGGAAAACTGAAACCCAGCTGCCCCAACCCCCACCCACATCCCAGGCCTTCGTGCGAAACAGCTGCACAGGTGCCAGACTGTTCCAGTTATCGGTTCCTGTGACACGGCCTCAAGGATTCTTCCAGGAACACCTCCTTCTTGTTTCCCCAAGCCAGGAGGACACTGGCATCACAGCGCTGGACAGACCTTGGAGATGCATGCATTCTTAACACATTTACTGGGTACATCCACATGCCCGGCAGATCACATGACCCGATGGTTTTCGAAGTTGTCTGAAGACCTTTTAAAATACAGAATCTCGGACCTGACCCCAGACTCCCTGGTGATGGAGCCCTTAAACCTGTATTTTTAAAAGAGCTCCCCAAGTGAGTTCTGTGCAGCCAGATTTGGGAGCCACATTCAAACGCAATCCCCTCCTTTGGAATTAATCTCTGCCACCCCTGAATTTGGTTTCCCTTTACACCATTCTCCCATTACCCACTCCCCCTACCACTTCCTCCCCTCCAAACCCTTGTCGTTCACCTGGTGACTTCACCCACATTCAAGCCTCAGCCAAGGCACCTCTTTCTCCATGAAGCCCCTGTGACCGTTCCCTCTGGCATTTGTAACCCTCCTGCTACCCCACACTTTGTACTTGCTCCTATCACAGCACCTGCAAAGGGTTGTTGCGATCAGTTGTTTTACATCTGTCTCCTTCTGACGGACTATAAGACTCTTTAATAAAACACCTGGGTTTTATCTCAGAATCCCGAAGCCTAACATGGTATCTCACGCGTAGTAGGCACCTAAATATATGCTAAAGGAAAGGACAAAGGAAAGGAAGAGAAAGAGGAAGGGAGAGCCTGAGGGAGCAGGAAGCCCAACTCTTGTCCTCAAAGATCTGAAATGACCCTACTAAGCAGCCCTAGAAGACAGTTAGCTCTGACTTCAGCATCCCCTCCCGGTTGGTAGTCCACCCTTTCTTTCCCCAGTATAGCCACATTCCCACTCCAAGTGGCTTCCACTCGCACCGGGGATCAGTGCGCTCCTGCTCCCTGGCACTTCCTTTTGGAGGGACAGCCTCCGAATCAGCTAATTCACATGAGAATCCTCCTGTCCGTATCCCCGTCTCAAAGACAACTGCATTTTCAGAGAGGATTTTTAGAAAAGGGATGGCTTTGTCTTAAATCAATGAATCTCTCTACTCAGAGAAGACTTTCCAGCACCGGGGAACTAGATAAAAGAGTTGCTTCATTTTAGGAAACAAGGCTTCACAAATCCTATCAGGCAGGAGCCCCGTTCCACCACGAATCACGCTGACATGTAACTTTTATGTCAGAATGAAGGAAAGAGGTACATAGGGAGGTGAAATCTCTAATTCTGTGTCCTGCATCAGCGTCCTCTCCCTGGGGTCCCCAGATTGGTGGCACTCTGCCTTCCCCTTCCCTATTTTGTATTCTCATCATGCCAAGCCCCCACCCCCAACATGCACAGTTTACCCATGGGTCACAGGGGGGTACATTTCCTGCCCCCTCACTCTGAAAGCTAAAGGATAATAGGCCTGGTGCCTATGTAGGGCTGGTTAGAGCAGAACCCTGAGACACACCACCTCATCTTATTACCTTGGACAGAATCCTGGATGTCCTCATCTATAACGTTCAGCGGAGAAAGCAACTGGGTTCTCAGCAGGCATCAGGGCCACCCAGGTCCCCTGACCCTAAGTCACACAGCCTTTTCGGAAAGGCACACCTCCGTCGAACAACCCCGCCCCCATCATACCACACAGAAGATTTTTCTGTTTTCTCCTTGTCTCTTCCTCCTCCCCATTAAAGAAAAAGTAATCCCCAAGTGCCTAGTCAAGGTTGGACGGGCAGATTAAGCTCAAGTTCTGTGATATCAAATCACAGCTTCCCCCTTCCAGGCTCCCTTATCCCTTCCCAGAGGCCAGAACAACCTAGAGTTCAAAACAAATGCCTTAATGCAGAGAGAGGGTGTGACAAGGAGAGAGAAGAGAAATCTTTGGGGATTCTCTACAGAGCACAACAAGTTCAATGATTAGGTCCAGCAGAGCATCGCAGAGAGCTGGGAGAAAGAGGGAGGTGCCAAGTCTCCTCACATCTCCAGCTAAGGCAGTAAGCTGCTAACTGCACAGACCTTAGGCAAATTGCAGCATCTCTCCCACTGCCACTTCTAGCTAAGATTCTGCCTTAAAGCCCCTTCGCTGTGTGTGAGGAAGCCCAGGATGCCAAGACAGAGGCAAGCAGCCTCTTGATTACACTCATAGCCACACCTGGACTCTGGAGACCCATTAGCAAAAGAAACGTGGCCAGTGACTTGGGAGGACCAGGTTTGCACTCCACTGATGCAGTGTCCTCCCTAGGGCCCTGCCCACCAGGCTATGTCCCTGGTGACGGTGGAAGAAGGAGGCCCTAGCTGTCCGTAGGGCTTGAGGGAAGGGCAACAGCACAAGAGTGAATGCCCGGATGCTTGGAGCTGTTTTCTAACGCGCTTAGTGCACAGCCTCAGGGGAGACACTTCCCCTTCTAGACCTCTGGATGGAGAACTTGGAAAATCACGGCGCTGGAAGACACCTTAGGGAATCTAGCAAAATGCTCTCATTTTACAGAAGGAGAAAGAGAGCCTAAGGTTTACACAAGTGACCTGTCCAAGATAACATAACCATATTAAACCTGAGTCTAGAATCTGTGCCTCCTAGTGCCTTTTTACTGTATCATGCTGCCATTGGATGATCCCCGCTGACCTCATCTGTGTTCTGTCATGAATTGTCATGAAACTGGGAAGGGATTATAAAGCATTTCCCTTCCAAAGCTCGGTAATTAAAAATAAGATCATGTTTTTATCGTAATGGAGCCTGGATATAGCTGACAATAGATAGAAGAGTCAGAAAGCAACCATTTTTTTCTATAAATTAGACACTAAATGCCCTATAATATAAAGCCGATTTATGCATCACGTAGGAGGGTTAGAGTAGATGATTTCTAAGGCTCTATTCCCATTGACTTAGATTTATTCAATGCATTTGCATATGTCATTGCTTCTGCCTGAAATGCTCTTTCTCCAGCTCACCATGCAGCCTCCTTGCTCAACTCCAGGGGCATCATTCACTTTGAAAAAATCTGAAGTATGTGCCCTGTAAGTACGCCACTTGTTGGGCCTGGAGCTGACTGGCACATCAGTGAAGCATGATGCTGTGCCTGGGCATTAACTAACGGCTTAACGAAACTTTCTGTAGACTCCCAGAGAACGTTGTTTCCACCTTAGTGAAACATGTTTCCCCCATGCCTTACAGTCTCTTGTCTATTTACATGTTTATTTCCCCCACTAGCCTGTAAACTAGGCAAGAGGGAGATGTATATTGTTTATTTTTGTGTCATCCCAGCACCAAGGACAATGTTTGGCCTGAAGTTGGCTCTCAAAAAACACTTGTGAGATGATTTATGAAAGATTTCAGCAGTCGAGGGTCTTTAAGTCTTCACAGGATAGAAAAAGTACATGGACTTTGGAGTCAGACAGACTTTGACTAGAATTCTTGCTCTGCTACTCGCTAGTTGTGTGACCTTGGCAAGCCATTTACCCTCCCGCAGTCTGTTTCCCTTTCTGCAAAATAAGACTAATAACCTCACAGTAAAAAAACAAAAAACAAAAAGTTACAAAATACACAAGGAGACAAGGTACTGTAAGAACTAACAAATCTGGCCATGCAAATGACCAGATTTAAAAATGAACAAATTAGAACTTTGAAAAATATGTAAAAATTGAAACTTAAAACTTAATGAGCGGGCTTAATAAAAGATTATACATAGCCAAAGAGAGAATCAGTGAACTGGAAGAGATAGATTTGAAGAAATTATCCAGCAAGCAGCAGAGAGAGATAAAAAGATGAAAAATATGTTCAGAGATCAGAGACATGGAAGATAGAGTGAAATCTAACATATATCTAATGAGAGTTTCAGAAGGAGAAAAAGAATACAGTAGACATAAAGTCAAAATGGGCTCATAGAATTTTTCAGAACTGATGAAAGACAAAATTATAAACCTTCCAGAAGACATATCTTTATCTTTATGATTTAAGGGTAGGTAATGATTTCTTAAAGAAGACAAAAAGTGCATACTGTAAATTTACCTACTTTTAATTAAGAACTTCTGTTCATCTAAAGACAATATAGAGATTAAAGACAAGCCAAGATAACATCAAGGTTGCAGGATACAAGATTAACGTACAAAGTCAACTGCTTTCCTACATACCATCAATGAACAAATGGAATTTGAAATGTAAAAGACACCATTTATATTAGCAACCCCAAGAAATTCGAACACTTAGATATAAATCTAACAAAATATGTACAAGATCTATATAAGGAACACTATAAATTCTGATGGAAGAAACAAAAAAAAATCTAAATAAACAGCAATATTTTCCATCTTCATGGATAAGAAGACTCAATATCATTAAGATATTAGTTCTCACTGAAAACTATAAGACACTGATGAAAGAAATTGAAGAAGACACAAATAAACAGAAAGATAGTCCATACTCACGTATTGGAAGAATTAATATTGATTAAATGTCCATATTACCTAAAGCAATACAGATTCACTACAATCCCTAACAAAATCCCAATGGCATTTTTCATAGAACTAGAACAAATAACCCTAAAATTTATATGAAACCACATATAAGAGCCTGAATAGCCAAAGCAATTTTGAGAAAGAACAACAAAGCTGGAGGTATCACATTTTCTGATTTCAAACTAAATTATAAAGCTATAGTAATCAAAACACTATGGTATTGGCATAAAAACAGAAACATTGATCAATGGAACAGAATAGAGTACCCAGAAATAAACCCACGCATATATGGTCAATTAATTTATGACAAAAGAACCAAGAATACACAACAAGGAAAGGATAATCTGTTCAATAAATGGCGTTGGGACAGCCACATGCAAAAGAATGAAAACAGACTCCTATCCCACATCATACACAAAAATCAACTCCACGTGGATTAAAGATTTTAATGTAACCATAAAACTGCAAACATGAAACCATAAAACTCCTAAAAGAAAACATAGGCAGTAAGCAACTCCACATCAGTCTTGGCAATGATTTTTTTGGATTTGATACCAAAAACAAAGGCATCAAAAACAAAAATAAACAAGTGGGACTACATCAAACTAAAAAGCTTCTGCAAACAAGGGACATCATCAGCAAAATGAAAAGGGAACCTATGGAATGGGAGAAGATATTTCCAAATCACATACCTGATAAGGAGCTAATATTCAAAATATATAAAGAATTCACACAACCCAGTAGAGAAACAAAAGCCCACACAACCTGATTAAAAAATGGGTAGAAGATCTGAATAGACATTTTTCCAAAGAAGATATACAAATGGGCCACAGGCCATGAAAAGATTCATAACATCACTAATCATGAGGGAAATGCAAATCAAAACCACAATGAGATACCACCTCACATCTATTAGAATGGCTATTATCAAAAAGACAAGAAATTACAAGAGAGTATTTATTCAAAGAAAACAAAATCACTATCTCAAAAAATTTCTGCACCCCCATGTTCATTGCAGCATTATTTACAATAGCCAAGACATGGAAACAACCTAAATGTCCATCAAAGGATGAATGGATAAAGAAAATATGGCATATATGTATGTGTATATATACACATATATATATACACATACATACACATATACACATACATATAAATATATATACAGATATATACATACATACATATACATAGACATACATGTGTATATATACACATATATACATATATATGCAATGGAATATTATTCAGCCATTAAAAAGAAGAAGATTTTGCCATTTGCAACAACATGGATGGACCTTGAGGGCATTATGCCAAGTGAAATAAGTCAGGCAGTGAAAGACAAATGCTGTATGATCTCACTAATATGTGGAATCTGAAACAAACAAGCAAATTCATAGATACATACTGGTGGTTCCCAGAGGCAGAGGTGTGGGATGGGTGAAATGGGTGAAAGGAGTCAAAAGGTACAAACTTCCAGTTATAAGGCAAATAAGTCCTGGGATATAATGTACAGTATGATTATGGTAGTTAATGATACTGTATTGTATATTTGAAAGTTGCTAAGACAGTGGATCTTAAAATTTCTCATCATAAGAAAAAATTTGTAACTGTGTCATGTTAACTAAACTTATTATGATAATTATTTTGCAATACATACATATATCAAATCATTATGTTGTACACTTAAAACTAACACAATGTTATATGTCAATTATATCCCCAAAAAACAAAAGATATTAGCTCTTCCCAACTTCATCTATGAATTCAGTGGAATCTCAATTTAACTCCTATCAAGTCATTTTGTGGATATTGAAAAGCTGATTCTAAAGATCACATGGAAAGACAAAAGACCCAGAACAGCCAACACAATACTGAAGAATAACAAAGTTGGAAGACTGACACTACCCAACTTCAAGACTTACCATAAAGCTACAGTAATCAAGACAATGTGGTATTGAAGAGAGAATAGGTAAATAGATCAATGGGACAAATAGAGGGCCCACAATTATACCCACACAAATAAAGTCAACTGATCATTGACAAAGGAGCAAAGTGAATTCAATGGGGAGTCTCTTCAACAAATAGTGCTGGAACAATTGCACATCCACATGCACAAAAAAGTGAATCTATATACAGACCTTATACCACTCATAAAAATTAACTAAATGGATCATAGACTGAAATGTAAAATGCAAAACTATAAAACTTCCGGAAGACAACATAGGAAAAAATCTAGGCAACCTTGGGTTTGGCGATGAAAAGCACAATCATGAAAGAAAAAATTGATAAGTTGGATTTCATTAAACTTAAAACCTGCTCTGAAAAAGACACTGTTAAGAGAATGAAAAGACAAGCCTGAGACTGGGAGAAAACATGCAAAACACAAATCTGATAAAGAAGTTGTATCTAAAATATACAAAGAATTCTTAAAACTCATCAATAAAAAATGAATCCAACCTAAGAAGATATATACAAGATCTATATGAGGAAAATTATAAAGTTCTGATGAATGAAATCAAAAGACTAAATAAATGGAGAGATATTCCATGTTCATGGATAGGAAAACTCAATATTGTCAAGACGTCAATTCTTCCCAACTGAGTCTAAAGTTTACATGCAGAGGCAAAGACCCAGAACAGCTGACACAATATTGAAGGAAAAGCACAAAGTTGGAGAACGGACACTATCCTACTTTAAGATTTACTATAAAGCTACAGTAATCAAGACAGTGTGATATTGATGAAAGAATAGACAAACAGATCAATGGAACAGAATAGAATGCCCAAAAATAGACCCACATAAATATAGTCAACTGATCTTTGACAAAGGAGCAAAGGCAATACAATGAACCAAAGATAGTCTTTTCAACAAATGGTGCTAGAACAACTGGAAATCCACATGCAAAAAATGAATCTAGGCACAGACCTTACACACTTCACAAAAACTCAAAATGGATCACAGACCTAAATGTAAAATGTGAAACTATAAAACTCCTAGAAGATAACATAGGAGAAAATATAGATGACCTTAGGTATGGTGATGACTTTTTAGATACAACACTAAAGCACAATCCATGAAAGAAATATTGATAAGCTGGACTTTATTAAAATAAAAAGTTTCTGCCCTGTGAAAGACAATCTCAAGAGAATTAGGAGACAAGCCACAGACCTGGAGAAAATATTTGCAAAAGACACTTCTGATAAAGGACTGTTATCTAAAAGGTACGAAGAACTCTTAGAACTCAACAATCAAAAAAACAAACAACCTGATTTAAAAAATGGGCCAAAGACCTTAATAGACACTTCACCAAAAAAGACATACAGATGCAAATAAGCATATGAAAAGATGCTCCACACCATATGTTACCAAAGAAAAACAAATTAAACAATAAGATACTACTACGCATCTATTAGAATGACCAAAATATGGAACACTGACAACACCAAATGCTGACAAGGATGTGGAGCAACAGGAACTCTCATTTATTGCTGGTGAGAATGCAAAGTGGTACAGCCACGTTGGAAGACAGTTTGGTGGTTTCTTACAAAACTAAACATAGCCTTACCTTATGATCCTGCAATCATGCTCCTTGATCCAAACGCGCTCCAAAGGAGATGAAAACTTACGTCACATAAAAACTTGCATATGGACATTTATAGCACCTTTATTCATAATAATCATATATTATTTATATTTATGTTATATATTTTATATTTGTATAATATTAAAAATATTATACAAATCAATAAAAAAGACAACAAACAGAAAAATATTTTAGCAAAAAAGACATTACCAGGCACTTCACAGTAGAGGAAATACAAATGGCCAATAAACACATGAAAAGAGGTTCAATCTCATTAATAATCACCAAAATGCTAATTAAAATATAAGATATTGTTAATAATATTGTTAATAATAAGATATTGTTACCCACCTAATAAACTGGCAAAAAATAAAAAGCCAAACAATATCAAGTGACAAAAAAGATGTGGAACAACTGGAACTCATACATACTACCCTTGGCAATGTACATTAATACTGATGTTTTAGAAGATAGTTTGTCATTATCTGGTAAAGTTAAGCATTTGCATACCTGGTACCCAGGAATTTTCCTCCTAATTGTGTGCCTTAGAAGCCCCTGCACATATGAACTAGGAGACACGCACAACAACATTCACATTAGCACCGTTTTTAATAGCAAAAACACAAAACAAAAACCATATGCCCATCAACTGTAAAATTGATAAGAGGTAGGATATGCCTATACAATTGAATATGACAGTGAAATTGATTTATAAACAGGTTTCCAAGAACAGAGGTGATATTCACAATATCTAAAGGGCACAGGCACTGATCAACCAGAACGGAAGCCTGATCAATCCAATGAAAGTCAGGCAAACGCAGCACCAGTGTATGCTAGCTTAGTACTGAGCTAGTGAGCTGCAGAAGAAATAAATAAAAAGTGAGTTGAAGAAGAAAACAGAACAGTACGATTCCACATATATAAAAAACAAAAACATGCAAAATTAAACAATACATAGTTTAGAAGGTTCAGAAACATTTAAAGAAAAGCAATGGGTGGGGAGTCAAGATGGCTGCATAGGAAAATCCTGAGCTCACCTCCTCCCATGCACACACCAAAGCTACAGCTACATGCAGAACAGTTTTCTCAGAAAAAGACCTGAAAACTAGCAGAATAGCTCTTCCACAGCAGAGGATAAAAAGGTCACATTAAGACTGACAGGAGAGGCAGAGATGCCATCTCACCAAAAGCCCCACCCCCAGCTCAGCAACCCATAAGCAGAAGGGATACCACAAACACAGAGCCTCCACCTGAGGAGCAAGAGGTTTGAGTCCTACATCAGGCACCTCAGCCCTTGGGATCTGCACCAGAAAGACAAGTCCCCAAAATGTCTGCTTTGAAAACCAATGGGGCTTAGATCCAGGAGACCAAAGTGCTGTAGAAAACTGAGACTCCACTCTTAAAGGGCTCACACACAAACTCACTTGTCCCAGGATCCAGCAGAAAAGCAGCAGTTTGAAAAGTGCATAGACCATTATGTTAAGGAGATTAACTAATCTTAAAGCATCTGCCAGAGGGGCAGGGGTCTATTGGAACTCTCTCCAGGGATGAAGGTGCTGACAGGCATCATTTTTTGCACTCTCTTTCCACCTCGCTAGCACCACTTGCCCCACCCTGATGTTCTCCTGCAGCCCTGCCCCATCAAACCTGGAGAGTATGTGCAGTCCACACAGGAAATGCCCCTTGAGTGCCTGGCACTCTGGCCAGAGGGGCTTGTGTTTCTGGGCCCCATGGGACTGAAACAATCAGAGAGATAGGTCTTGGCAAGCTACCATCCCCAGGGCACTGCACAGACAACAGACTGAAACACACTCCCAGTCTTCCTGTGATGACTCCTTCTAGACTGGAAGAGATAGCTGTTTTGCTGAATACACAGAAACAAACACAGAGGGTCAAGCAAAATGAGGAAACAAAGGAATATGTTCCAAATAAAAGTACAAGATAAAACTCCAGAAAAAAACCTTAATAAAATGGAGACAAGTAATTTACCTGATAAAGAGTTATGGTATATACAACAGTAGTCCCATAAGATTAGTACTATATAGTCTAGGTGTGTAATAGGCTATACCATATAGGTTTGTGTAAATAAACTCTATCATGTTCACAAAATGATGAAATTGCCTAATAATGCATTTCTCAGAACATTTCCCCATTGTTAAGCAACACATAACTGAACAATAACTGAACTAAAAACACACTAGAGGGGTTCAACAGCAGACCAAGTGAAACAGAAGAAAGGATCAGAAACCTTGAAGACAGAGCAGTGGAATTCACACAAACAGAGCAGCAAAAAGAATTTTAAAAAGTGAAGATAGCTTAAGGGACCTATGGGACAAGATCAAGCGGAACAACACTCAAATTACAGATGTCCCAGAAGGAGAAGAGAGAGAGAAAGGGCAGAAAACTTATTTGAAGAAATAATGGCTGAAAACTTCCCTAACCTGGGGAAGGAAACAGACATCCAGATCCAGAAGCTCAGAATTCCAAATAAGGTGAACCCCAAACGATTCATACCCAGACATCTTATAATTAAAATGTCAAAAACTAAAGATAAAGAGGGAATCCTAAAAGCTTCAAGAGAAAAGCAACTTGCTATATACAGTCAAACCCCCATAAGACCACCAGCAGATTTTCCAGCAGAAAGTTTTCAGGCCAGAAGTGAGTAGCATGATATATCCAAGGTGCTGAAAGCAAAAAACTTCCAACCAAGAACAATCTATCTGGCAAGGTTGTCATTCAGAATTGAAGTAGAGATCAAGAGTTTTCTGACAAGCAAAAACTAAAAGAGTTCACTACCACTCAACTGGCCTTACCAGAAGTGTTAAAGGGACTCTTTTAAGCTGAAAGGAAAGGACACTACTTAGTAACAAGAAAACATAACATAAAAAAGACTTACGTTTATCTCACCAGTAAAGGTAAATATACAATGAGGGGGGCAGACTAATCAATTGTAAAACTAATATGAAGGCTAAAAGACAAAAGTAGTAAAAATAACTATAATTATAACAATTAGTTAAGGGCCACACAAAATAAAAAGATATAAAATCTGATATCAAAAACATAAAATGTTGGGGGGGAATATAGAGTTTTAAAATGTGTTCAAACTTAATTTGCTATCAACTTAAAATAGACCAGCATATAAATAGGCTAATATATGTAAGCATCGTATTAACCATGAAGCAAAAATCTATAGTAGATACACAAAAGATAACAAAAATGGAATCTAAACATAACACTAAAGAAAGCCATCAAACCACAAGGAAAGAGAGCAAGAGAAGAAGAAAGGAACAGAGAGGAACTACAGAACAGCTAGAAAACAATTAACAAAATGGCAATAAGTACCTACCTATCTATAATTACTTTAATGTAAATGAACTAAATTCTCCAACCAAAAGTCATGGAATGGCTGAATGGATTAAAAATACAGGACCCATCTATATGCTGCTTACAAGAGACTCACTTCAAATGTAAGTACAAACATAGACTGAAAGTGAAGGGATGGAAAAAAGATGTTTCATGCAAATGGAAACCAAAAGAAAACAGGGAAAGCTATACTTAGATCAGAGCAGACTTTAAAACAAAGACTGTCTTAAAAGACAAAAATGGGCATTACATAATGATAAAGTGGTCAATCCAATAAAAAGATATAATATTTGTAAATATGTATGCACCGAACATAGGAGCACATAAATATATACAGTAAATATTAACAAAGCTAAATGGAGAAATTGACAGTAATATAATAATAGTAGGGGACTTTAATACTCCACTTACATCAATCGATAGATCATCCAGACAAAAAGTCAATAAGGAAACATTAGCCTTAAATGACACGTTAGACCAGACAGACATTATAGATATAAACAGAACATTCCACCAATAGTTTCAAGTGCACATGTAATATTCTACTAGATAGATCATATGTTAGGCCACAAAACAAGTTTCAATAAATATAAGAATATTGAAATCATATCAAGCATCTTTTCACACCACAATGGTATGAAACTGGAAATCACACACAAAAAGAAGACTGGAAAAATCACAAATATGTGGAGATTAAACAACATGCTACCGAACAATCAATGAGTCAATGAAGAAATCAAAGAGGGAATCAAAAAATATCTTGGGACAAGTGAAAATGGAAATACAACATTCCAAAATCTACTATAAAAGGTAGGTTCATAACAATATACAGGCCTACCTCAAAAAGCAACAAAAATCTCAAATAAACAATCTAACTCTACACCTAAAGGAACCAGAAAAAGAAGAACAAACGAGACCCAAAGTTAGCAGAAGGAAGCAAATAATAAAGACCAGAGCAGAAATAAATGAAATAGAGACTGAAAAAACAATCAAAAAGATCAGTGAAACTAAGAGCTGGTTCTCTGAAAACAAACAAAATTGACAAACCTTTAGCTAGACTCACCTAGAAATAAAGAAAGAGGGCTCAAATAAAATCAAAAATGAAACAGGAGAAGTTACAAATACTACCACAGAAATACAGAAGATTATAAGAGACTACTATGAACAATTATATGCCAACAAATTGGACAACCTAGAAGGAATGGCTAAATTCCTAGAAATATACAACTTCCAAGACTATTCCATGAAGAAATAGAAAATATGGATAGGCAGTTTACTAGTAAGGAGATTGAAACAGTAATCAAAAACCTCCCAACAAATAAAAGTCCAGGACTAGACGGCTTCACTGGTGAATTCTACCAAACATTCAAAGGAGATCGAATACCTACCCTTCTCAAACTCTTCCAAAAAGTTGAAGAGGAAGAAGTGCTTCCTAACTCATTTTACGAGGCCAGCTTTACCCTGATACCAAAACCAGACAAGGATACCACAAAAATAGAAAACTATAGGCCAATATCCCTGATGAACATAGATGTAAAAATCGTCAACAAAATATTAGCAAACCGAATTCAACAATACATTAAAAGGATCATACACCATGATCAAGAGGGATTTATCTCAGGGATGCAAGGATGATTCAACATCCACAAATCAATCAACGTGATACACCACATTAACAAAACGAAGGATTAAAATCATATGATCATCTCAATAGATGCAAAAAAAAGCATTTGACAAAATTCAACATCCATTTGTGATTAAAAAAATTCAATGAAGTCGGTATAGAGGGAACATAACTCAACATAATAAAAGCCAAATATGACAAACCCACAGCTAACATCACACTCATTGATGAAAGGCTGAAAGCTTTTTCTCTAAGATCAGGAACAAGACAAGGATGGCCACTCTCACCACTTATATTCAACATAGTATTGGAAGTCCTAGCCACAGCAATTAGGTGAGAAAAAGAAATAAAAGACATTCAAATTGGAAAGGAAGAAGTAAAACTGTCACTATTTGCAGATGACATGATACTATATATGGAAAACCCTAAAGACTCCACACAAAATAACTGTTAGAACTAATAAAGAAATTCAGTAAAGTTGCAGGATATAAAATCAACACAGAAATCTGTGGCATTTCTATACACTAATAACAAACTATCAGAAAGAGAAATTTAGAAAACAGCCCCATTTACAAAGAGGTGAAAGACTTGTACACTGAAAACTATAGGACACTGATGAAAGAAATTGAAGATGACACGAATAAATGCAAAGATATTCTGTTTATGGATTGGAAGAATTAACACTGTTAAAATATCCATATGACCTAAAGGAGTTTAAAGATTCAATGCAATATCTATGAAAATTCAAACGGTATTTTTCTCAGAACTAGAACAAATAATTCTAAAATTTCTATGGAACCACAAAAGATCCTGAACAGCCAAAGCAATCTTGAGAAAGAAGAATCAGACTAGATGTATCATGCTCCCTGGTTTCAAACTATATTACAAAGCTACAGTAACATAAATAGTATGGTATTGGCATAAAAACAGACACATAGATGAATGCCACAGAACAGAGAGCTCAGAAATAAACCCACACATATATGGACAATTAATTTATGACAAATGAGCCAAGAACATACAATGGGGAAAAGACAGTCTCTTCAATAAATGGGGTTTGGAAAACTGGACAGCCACATGCAAAAGAATGAAACTAGACTAGTATCTTACACAATAAAACTCAAAATGGATTAAAGACTTGAATTTAAGACATGAAACCATAAAGTTCCTAGAAGAGAACATAGGTGGTAAGCTCCATAACATAAGTCTTGGCAATACTTTTTTTGGATCTGACTCCAAAGGCAAGGGAAACAAAAGAAAAAATAAACAAATCGGACTGTATCAAACTAAAAAGCCCTGCACAGCAAAGGAAACCATCAACAAAATGAAAAGGTAACCTACTGAGTGGGAGAAAATATTTTCAAATCATATATCTGATAAGGGGTTAAAATCCAAAATATACAAAGAACTCATAAAACTCAACCAAAAACCCCCCCAAACAACCCAATTAAAAAATGAGTAGAGGATTTGAATAGACGTTTTTCTTCTTTTCTAAAGAAGACACACAGATGGCCAACAGCTATGTGAAAAGATGTTCAATATCACCATTTATTAGGGAAATGCAAATCAAAACCACAACGAGATATCACCTCACACCTGTTACAATGGCTACTATCAAAAAGACAAGAAATAGGGGCCGGTCCTGTGGCCGAGTGGTTAAGTTCATGTGCTCTGCTTGCGCATGAACTTAACCACTTGGCAGCCCAGTTTCACCAGTTTGAATCCTGGGAGCGGACGTGGCACTGCTCATTAAGCCATGCTGAGGCGGCATCCCACATGCCACAACTAGAAGGATCCACAACTAAAACAATACACAACTATGTACCTGGGGGCTTTGGGGAGAAAAAGGAAAAATAAAATCTTTAAAAACAAAAAGGACAAGAAATAACAAGTGTTGGAGAGGATGTGGAGAAAAGGAAACACTTGCACAGTGTTGGTGGGAATATAAGTGGTACAGCCACTATGGAAAACAGTATGGAGATTGCTCAAAAAATTAAAAATAGAACTACCATATGATCTAGCCATTCCACTCCCAGGTATTTATCCAAAGAACACAAAAACACTAGTTCAGAATGATGTATGCACCCCTATGTTTGATGTAGTATATATATACGATGGAATACTACTCAGCCATAAAAAAGAATGAAATCTTGCCATTGCAACAACATGAAGGGACTTTGATTGAGGGTAGTATGCTAAGTGAAGTAAGTCAGATGGAGAAAAACAAATACCATATGATGTCACTTATATGTGGAATCTAAAAAACAAAACAAGCAAACAAACAGAACAAAACAAAAACAAACTCACAGATACAGAGAATAGATTGGTGGTTACCAGAGGAGAAGAGGGCTGAGGGTGGGCAAAATGAGTGAAGGGGGTCAATTGTATGGTGATGGATGGTAACTAGACTTATGGTGGCAATCATTTTGTAGCATATGCAAATATCGAATTATAATGCTGTAAACTTGAAACATATATATAGTGCTATAGGCTAATTTTTCCTCAATAAAAAAATGAAAGAAAAGCAATGGAATAATAGATGTAAAACTCAACAGAGTAGTTATCTCAGAGGGGTCAACGAACAGGGTGAGATAAGATGGGGAGCAGGGACACACAGTGGACTGCTTTCTTAAACTGTTTGTTGGATACACACAGGGTATTCATTGCATTATTCTCACGCCTTACACATACCCTTAAATATTCTTTTATATATACCCAACATTTAATAATATGGAACAAATCTTTTAAAGTATTTAATGAATTATAGAACAAAATCTGAATCCCAATTTCAGCATTTATTAGGAGAATGACTTTAGGTAACTTCCTTAATCTCTGTGGGTCCCCTCCTCTGTAAAGTAGGGGTGATGACTACCTCAATATTGTTGAAAGAAGCAAATGTGAGAAGCTAAACACATATGGGAGATAGGATTGTATTTCTAACATCTCCTCATCTCCACCTCCAATGTCAAACAGAAAGACTCTACTTTTCATGGCCTGAGGAGGCTTTCAACTGAAGTTATCTATTTACTCTGATTAATTCTGGTACTCAGAGACATTCCCCATGTCTGCTTGCTTCATATCCTTGTCGCAGCAATTGAAGGCAATCTCAAGTCTTTGTTCTCCCCTCTCTCCAACCTGAGAGCACCAATGGGAACGCAAAACAAAGGAACTGGTACTTACTGCGTAGCTCTCAGAAGGCAGAGAGGAGTCCTAGGAGAAAATGGGAAGAAGCGTGTAAGTGTTCTCCTTCAGGACCCCAAATCCACCCCAAATGTAGATCTTTTGTTGTATTATATATTTATTTTTCATTGAGTCACCAATTCTAGATTGGCTGCTGGTGGTTATATTTTAAATGTTTCAAATTTCAGTTCTGTGATCATTATAAGTTATCCTAGTCTGAATCTTCCATTTGCATTTAAAAGGTGAATTCATTACCCTAAATAATATAGCACACTAAAACCCTAGAGAGACTGGCAATTGGAATCTCTGTTTTCTGTTCTCTCTTCAGTTATAACTGACTGTGAGTTTGATTCCTTTGCAATACCAATGGTCAGAATGTTTGTCTATTTTTCCTACGGCGTACTGACGAGCTACAGAAATGAGACAGAAGGACTGGCCCTCAGAATATCCTCTTCCACTGAGTGAGACTCATTAATAAGCCTGTCTCCTACAAGAAACCCCTTTCTGTTAAATGGAGAGGAGGGGAGGTAAAAGTAACCAATATTTATTGGCCTTCCGCTATCTGCCAGCCAGTAAGCTCATGTTTTCTTGTGTCACTTAATCCCACTGCAATCCGGGGATGTAGGAATAACTATTCCAGTTTCACAACCAGCAAACAGAGAGACTTAGTGATCTGACCAGGGTCTCATAGGTGGTGTTTAAACAGACATCTGTCCCCACGTTATTGAAAAGAACTTTTGTGAAAATGTCTGTGACCCCTAGAGATTCTGATTTCAGTGGTCTTTAAAATATCCCTTGGGTGATTTCAAATATACAACCAAGATTGAGAACCAGTGTCTAGTTCAGTCTCCACTCCTTACTGATCAGGAAAACGAGGGCTGCTCATTACCACTCGCAGCATTAACTGTACCATCTGGTCTTTCTCCAAAGAATCCCCGTTTTAAGTTACGCGAGAGGTTTGGTTTTTGTTTTTGTTTTTTTCCTTGTCTGTTTTATCTCCACTGAATCCCCAGCACCTAGAAAAATACCTGATATGAGTGGGCACTCAATAAATGTTTGTCGAGGGAACAAATGAATAAACTCTCTCCTGGTTTCTATTCCACAAAAGTACATAAAGTGCCAGTTTGTGCCAGGCGCTGTCCGAGGTTCTGGGGATTCAGTTCTGAACCAGACCAAGACTATCTTTGCTGTTAAGGAGCTTCCATTCGAGAGCAGCACCGTCCAATAGAAATACAACGCGAGTCACAGCAGAAACTTTAAATTTTCTAGTAGCTATATTAAAAAAGTAAAAAGAAACAGGTGCAATTAATTTTAATAATCTATTTTATTTAACACAATATATTCAGAACACTTAACACACAATCAATATAAAACTATTTTTACATTAATGAGGTATTAACATACTATAAAATCACCCAGTTATAAAAATTATCAATAAGGTATTTTACATCCATTTTCTCACACCAAGCCTTTGACACCTGGTGTGTGTTTTTCACGTACAGCGCACCCTCTTTAGACTAGCCCCGTGTCAGGGGCTCCATAGCCTCCTGCGGCCAGTGGCTGCTGTATCGGACAGCACAGTTCGAGAGGGTGAGGCAGACAATAAACAAGTAAACAAATATATAATATAATTAGAAGGGGTGATTAGGGAAGGCCTGTCTAAGGGTGTGGTATTTAGCAACTGAATGACTTAAAGGATAGAAGAGAAATAGCAAAACAAGTACCTGCTCTTCCAAGGCTGAAAATAGAAAATATGTCTTTAGCACACTTTTGAATGTACTTTGTTACACCTACCCATGAGTTGTCAGGGAAATGATAAAGTAACACCCTAAGAGAACAGAGATCCCCTCCCCAGGCCTCTCCCAGGTCCTTCTCCTGAGATGGCCTGACCTGAGACCCTGGAGTTCTGCCAGCACCTTCAGTCCCAGAAACCAGCTGTGAAGCACTATTTTCTCCGGATAGAGTTGTAGAGGAGCCAAACATCCTCCAACTACTAGCTGACATAGCTGAGGTCCAGAAGAGAGTATGATCCCTCTGCCAGAAGTTAGGATAAACTATAACACGAGAGCATTTTCCGGAAGCACAGAGAGATCCCACGTGATTGAGGACCAGCGTGAGAGTCCTGTGCTCCTTGCCAGCTAAGCTGAAAGGATGGGACTTCTCCCCAGGCACTGAAGACAAGGACTCTCGGTAGAGATCTCTCGGCAGCAGATGGCTCTCTAACATTTTACCGTGTTGTAGCCAAACGAATGGGGGCATTTTTAAAAAATTGTATAATATTGTATAGAGGACCATGCTGTTGTCTTAAAGCCAGGTGAAATCAATAATTAAAAATCACATTCTAAAAACTCCCTTAGATGAAATGCTACCAAGGTCTACATTTAAAATATTTAAATATTTATTAGTATAAACATCATATTTATAACTTATAATACTAAATACCATAAAGCAAATATAAATTATTATTAATTTATTTAAGTATTTAAAATATATTTTCAACACCTGCTTGGGGCAGTTGATATGCTGAGATCCATTGCTCTCTCATCCTCAGTGTTTTTTTAGGTGAAGAGATTATAATTCATTCTTTTCATCCTCCAATTAATATCACAACTGGATATCCATTGAAACCTGGGTTTCATGTAGTGATGACAGTTATTGACTTGTTTGCGTTTACTTAAGCCTATTCAATTCAAGTGGATGAGAATTTCATTGGGGAAAATGAACACGTGGTGAAAAGACATTTATCTGGGGCCTATCAGCATAACTACCAATACAAAAACAAGAGTTTTAAGTTTAAATCGTATTTTTAAATGATATCGCCAATTTGTCAGCAGTTATCACAAAATACAACATAAATGAATTTATCTTGAATGTGATTTTTAATTTTATTTTTGACTATAAGTGTGGCAGAATTTCCTTTCCTTAAAATTAATTTAAATAAATTAAATATATTAAGGAACTTTGTAGGACAACACTTAGCAGAACTGCATTACTAGCCAAGAGGTGTGGAATAGAGGGGTTAAGAATATGGGTTTGAATTCTGTCCTCCACTCACTTGTTTCTGGTTCATGGTTCACTTGAATCTCAGTTTCCCCATCTGTAAAATGGGGATAATGATAGTACTCGTCTCTAGGGTTCATGTGAGAGTCGGTTAAGCACTCAATAAATGTGAGCTCAAGCAGCTAAAAACAGTGTGAGCTGCAAAACTTGTGATGATTTGGCCAAAGTAAAATCATGACCAAGACCATTCTGTCTGCATAATATTTTGAAATGTGAACCAACAGATTGTTATCTTTTATTATCATTTTTGGCATAGATTTACTACTTCAAATATTTTATAGCAATTTTTGTTTTATCAAAAGAAATGTAGGTATTAATAAAATTTTGTAACCATAAGTTGAAAAATAAATGTTTTTTGTGGTCTGGGCTGATGGCAGAGATAAGGATGGGGAACAATGGACTTTTCATTAGGATGTATTTTTATGAGTTTTAACCCCGAGGGGGAGAATGTTTGGGTAAAATCAGGAACACTGCTTGGAGGAGGTGACCTAAGAGTCGTAATTTTAAGGAGGCGGTATGTGATCTATGGGGAGAGAATTTTCACTGGGCCTTGGGTAGGCTGCTGAGCTCTGGCTTTCATTCAGAAAGGCAAACCTGAATGCTCTGGGCTAAAGTTCGCTGCAAAATTTTTAGAACAAAGACCCCAAATAATATGATCTTTTGAGTAAGTTGTGAAATCCAAACTGAGGGCGTTAGATTAAAAAATACACCTGACTTAGAAGTTGATCTTATAAATGGTAATCACGAAATCACCGGATCACAATATTACCTTCAGTGCTAGGGTGTCTTGCTAGTTTTTGAGGCAGAGTAAAAAGAAAAACACCATGTCTGTGTTAGAAAGAAAAAAAAAAAAACCAGACCTTTTCTGGAAATGTTCTTGGATACTTGTTCAGAACATTCCAGGACACTCCCAGTATGGTCCCAGATAGACAGAGCAGAACAGAAAATACTGAGGAAGAGGCACTAGCCCAGGGGCTCCTCACATACAAGTCACCTGTCAGATTGAGGCCTCGCAGTTCTGAATTTGAAGACACTATGCTCTGCTGTCCAGCTGATTTTCCCTCCAAGCCCAGCCAGACCTGGCTCACCAGCCAGCCCAGTGCTCTCACACCAGCCCTCACCTGTCATCAAAGGTGCTTGCAGGTACAGCAATCTCACTGGGTCCTGGCCCCCTAGTCTTCAAGGTGATACCCCTCCTCCCCAAATGAAATTCAAGGATGCTTACCTTTACAGAGGTGAGATTTTGTTTCTTTCTTCCTTTCAAAATCGGGAAGGATGTCAAATTGCATTTCTTTGGCTCTTTAGCATCCATTTCAGTCCTGCAAGAGGGAGAACAAAAAATAAGTTAGCCATAGGAACACAATATAAGTAATGGCCCCCACACCCAGGGATGGAAGGAGCTCAGGACAGGCTTGGAGAGAAACGTGGCAGGCCAGAAAGCAGTAGCTGAGTGTCTGATGCTCCTTTTGTTTCCCTTTTGGTGGCCGAGGAGGTCAGGAGAGGGGACCTCTTGGCATTAGTCCTCATGTGCTCAGGGCAGAGGGAGACAGAAGCCAAGGAAGGAAGAGGAGCTAACGAGGTGGTTGGCAGTTTAGGACACCAAGCAAAAAGACCCATTTCCCCTAGCTCAATGCTAAGTAAGCCATTCTCCTGCCACAAACACTTTTTTCCCTAAAATATAGATGTATTAGCGGTTACTCAGTAGCTTAACGTCTATAGAAAAGCAAAGGGGGGACAATTGGTAGAAATGCTTTCCCTAGACCTCATTTGGCCATGATTGCACCTTCCTCACTCGGAGCACAGCTCTCTGAATAATTAACTCACTGCAAGATGAACTTAAAAAAATGAGATAGATCATTAGGGCTGCTCGTAGTATATCGAGTAAAGACAGAACAATATGTATAATATGATTCCACATTTATTGAAGAGAAAGCAAGATGTTTGCATGTCTTTATACAGGCATATTGAAGGATCTAGAAAAAATAACTGTAAAAAAATAATTACCTCTGAAGAGTGGGGCTGGGAGAGGTGAGTGGGAACATTCATTTTAAAACACATACCAAAAAATGAAAAAATTCTGTGCAAAATCAAATAAAAAGTAACAGTCATTTCTCCGCAAATGATCACAGTTTCTTTTCTTCCTTCCCGTCCTGCCTTCCTTTCTAGAAACATAGGCTGAGACAATTTTACCAATAAACCAGACACGGCCTCTGTCCTCAAGGAGAGCTCCTTATCTAGGAGGGGAGAGTCTGTGCTTTATTTTATTTTACTTTTCATATTTCTTATTGGGATGAGGACATAGCTTTCTTATTGAAAACTCTTGGTACAAATTTGCCAAAGGAAGAGAAATCTAAGTTAGTTTAGGTCAATTCATCAAAAATTTTCAGATCACCAACTGTGTACCAGATACTGTGCTAAGCATGGGGGGTTCAAAGATAAATAAAACAGAACTCTGGCTTTCAAGGAGTTCAAAGTCTGGTGGGCAAGACAGACCTGTAAACAGTGGTGCCAGCATTACTGCACGCATAGTATTTTAGACATAACTCATCATTTATGTATCCTGAACTTCAATGCACAGAAAGGAAATAGATCTTTTGAGATTTACCTGTTCTGATTTCAGTATTTCTATCGCACTTGTCAGCAGCTTGATCTTTATGCCCTGGGGGGCTACCTTTGGGCAGAAATTGTGGCAGTGTGGGACTTGCAGGGACTCCCTTTGCATTTCTGTGAACAGGAGATAACGTACTTAAGTTACTCCCACTCTGCCAAAGAGAACTTTCCAGCCTCTCTGCAAGTAGCCTTGAAACTCTTCATGGTCCACGGACTCACAGACTCTGAAGAGCTGAAAGACGTTTTAGAAGCCATCTCATCCATTTTCCCACCCTGGGCAGGAATCCTCTTAAGACGATTCCTGGCAATCACTCAGTCTCTGCTTGAACATTTCTGTGACAGAGCTCACCGTTTTTCCAGGCACTTCACACGCAGCTGTGAATTTCATAAGGTTGGTGCTCACTAAATGTTGGTTGGGAGAAATGATATTGGGCAACATATTCTCCACTGACACATGTCATCCTCTGCAGAGCAACAAAGAACACATGTACCCTCTCTTCTATTCAAGAGTTCTTGAATATTCCAAACGGCAGCTGTTTGCCTCCTCAGCACCCACTCATCTCCAGGCATTCATGGTTCTATTTCAAACCCCTCCTCACAGGATAGAGCACCCAGGCATGATGGAAAGACCCTGTACTATGGTTTTCCCTCTCTGTTTTCTGGGTTTTTTAAATCACTTCTCTTAAAGTGGCTGCAGTTTTCTAGATTCTAGATTCTGTTCTAATCAACTCAGCTAAGTCAGGCAGCGAGACCTTTCCATCCCTCATCTGCTCACTGTACTTCTGTTAACATAGCCTAGATCAGTATTGGCTCTTTTTAGCTGTCGCAACACACTCACATTGGGTTTGGGGTCAGCTAAAATCACTGATTCTCAGCACTGGGTCCTCCACAAGTTTGAGAAGCGTGCCTTCCAGCCAAGTTGCTGCTAACAATATGGAGTTGGCCAGGGCCAGGTCAGGGAAGAGTGGTTGGCATGCTGCTAGAGCTTGTGAAATTCCCTTCAGGTTCATCATACCCGCTTGGTAAGGACTAAGACAGAGAAGGGAAATAACAGACAAGTCACAGAACCAATCAGGCATAGTCCTTGTTTGCAGAATTCCTTGGAACTCCTAGATTTTATGTTACCTATCACAAGGAGATGTTCCAATTCCTCAGGCAGGTCTGTTGATGAAGGGCACTTACGTTTATCTTTTCATAGTTTGAACCTTCCCTTTAAATGGGCTCACACTTTTCCCAAGTCTCCATTTAGGCTGAAACAGTGAAGCTCGAATTAAGATTGGTGACTGTCAGTCACTTAACACTTCAGAGGGATCACAAGTTATTTAAGCCCTGAATTGGCTGATGGAGATTTCAAACTTAGCAAATACCACAAATTAACTACAGACATTAAAAAATCCCAAGTTTTGCATTGCTCATCTTCTCTTTAAGGAAAAAAATTTTTAATACTGGGAATTACCCCAGAGTGGCAAGTAGCACTTGAGAGGCAAGTGCTGCTCTGAGTGTGTAATCCACACATACCTAACGTGCCTTTGTGTGTAGGATGGAGCTCTGGTTGTGAGCAGAGGAGTGCAGGTGTATGGGCTGGGGCAGGGTAGGAGGCGTGGGGTGGTGGACCCACTTTTGACTACCCAGAGGACAGGACATGCAGCGAAGATTTAAAAAAGGGGGTAAGAAAGTTTTGCGCCCCCAGTTGTTGGCGTCAGGGCTGGAAGCAGTTTCAGGGTAGGGCTGACGAACTCCCTAAAATCCACCTCTCTCCATCCCGCGATGCAACATCCCTTAAGTATTTTGAGGTTGGGCTGTGATGATGCAGTTGTTCAGAGCAAAATCCAAAATTGTACTTTCCATCTCTCCGCACCCACACCCCGCCCCTTTCTCTCCTCTGACCCACGCCCCCTACCCCCATCCCCACTTTGCATCCTGTACACATTTCATTCTCCCCGCTTCCCCCACCTTCTTCCCCCATGCCCCAGGCGCTTCTTCCCCTCCAGGGGCCGGGCGGGTCGGACCTAGCTGGCTCACACTCGCACGGGGTCGCGAGCCCCTGCCGCCTCCCTGGCCCTTACTTTGTGCCGGTGGGGGTGGGAGGGGGCAAGAGCTGCATCTGGCCTGCGCAGACTGCCGGGCGCTGCCGGCGGCCCAGACAAGCAGCCTGCGGAGCGCACGCGGCGGACACGCCCTCCTCCCGTCGCTATAGAAACTATTTCCGTCCTATTTGTGACTCTGGAGTTCAAAGGACTTAGCTCTGGTCCAGTCCCAAGCCACCTTTCACGTCCACCTAAAGAACACACCTCTTTTCCTCCTCCTCCTCCCGGTCTCTTGCCCCAGTTCTTTAAGGGACAAGAACTGAAGGCCATCCCGTGGCTGGAGAGATCAGAGCTGACTGAACAACCAGACTCATGAAATTACCCCTACCCTCCCCCTTCAAAATGTACATGGTTATCAGAAGCACATAGCAAAGTTCTGGATATAATTTGCTCATCAGATAAACACTTTTTACGCACTCACTCTGCACCAGGTTTTAGAAGCATGAGAAGGAAAGCTATGGTGTAGTTGGATGGGGAACAGAGTCAGGTTTGCGGAGGACACAGACATTCAAATGAAGCTTTTTGAAAGATCCGCGCAGAAGTTGGGTCTTCAAGGACAAACAGGAATTAGCAATGTAAAGAGGGCAAATAAGAACCAGTCTGAAGGCCCACAGCCAGGGCACCCGGACCGCATGGAACCTGTGGTAACAGCACTCTGTTTCATGTGGCGGGGTCAAAGTGCACATGGGCAGCATGAGACAAGGTTGAAGAGGCAGGAAGGGGCCAGCCAGACTCGAAATAGCTTCTGAACTAAACAGGCTAAGTTGATGTGTGTGGATTTTAAGCAGAAGGATGTTTATGCTCAGATTTTATTTTAGACACTCCATCTGGCAATAACCGTCTGGAGGGTAGGCCAGAGAAGGTTAAGAATCAAGGCAAGGATACCTGTTAGCAGTGCTAAGTGATGATGTTTCAGTGAGGGACAGCAAGTGAAAGGAGACAGTATTTTTGAGAAATTTAGGAAATGGGATAGCGCTAGTGGCTGCAGCGAGGGTGAAGGTGCCATAGGCACCTGAGTAGATGGTGGTGCCTTTTACTGATGGAAAATACTGGAGGGGGAGACGTTGATCTAGTGATGACTTGCTGCACCATTATCAATGGACCACGCAACAGGTCTTGTCAACAGGAAGGTCTGGGTTAAAGACCTTGACTTGGCAGTCACTGTCACACAGGTGACCACTGGAGCTTGAAGTCATCTAAGCTTCAAGAAAAAACAATGGGCTGGGGAAAGGATGGAATCACAAGAATATGACACTGTGGTGGGAGGAATGCATGTAGGTGACACAAAAGATTAGAAAGCTGCAAAATAATGAACAGTAGGCAGGGAGGTGGAGAGAAAATTACGAAAGAATGGTGTCACATGGGCCCAGGAAATAAAATGTTTTAAGCAGGGTATGATGAACGGGGTCCCCAAGATTAGGTGGGAAAAACGTACACTGGATTTGGCAACAGGAAGGTCATGAGTGCTTTCTGCAAGGCCAGTTTTAACATATTTTATGGTGATTTTCAATAGAAACGATGAATAACACAAATCAAACATCAAGGTGGTCCACACGATGAATCTGTGGTATCAGTACCTAATACAGAGCAGGCTCTTAATAAATGTTTATCGTTGACCTGCACCATAGGGAGCACCTCCATGTTATGCAAACATCTGGAAAATAGGTTTTAAAAAAGAGGTGAGGTGGGGCAGGTGAGGAGGCATATGGGAGCATAAATATACACACTACATAAGAAAAAATGTACACTAGAATAGACAAATGCTCACTTTAATCATAATTCTAAATTACGCATCTTCACAGTAACATAGATGTTTCCATGAACCAAGAAGAAGTAAGTATTATACATTTCTGGAATGGTTAACATGATTTGAAGCATTTTTATTAAAAAGTGATCAGCAGCTGGTTGAAATTCTAACCGTAAATATAAACTATCTATTACTATTTTCATTCACAAGGAATTCAGATCTAGGGTTCCTGACAGCTGCGTTATCTTATAGAATGAGGACCCAGTCCGTCGGCCATCCTCTACTGCACCGGCTCCGCAGAGAGTGGTGACTTCAGAAACAGCTCTCCCCCTTGATATTTACAACAGAAAGGCTAACGCTTTTTGCAAAGCACTCATTTTATCATGAAATGTAGACAGTCAGAGACAGATGGATACAATTGATTCAAGGAAAAAAGCATATCAAAACTTTTCCACTTTTATTAAATGTTTTGACAATGAGGGCTTCATAAAACGTCACGAAATTCTATTTGCTATACATTAACCATCTACTTTTAAGTAGGAGACATACGCCATAGCATAGCAATCATTTTAATGTGGAAGATAATTCTGAATTCTTAACATAAAAATATTTGGCTAAAATATGAAATATCTATGAATTAAACTGACAATGTAGGTTAAATAACTTATAAGATTTTAGAAATGTCTTCTGGAAGAAATGGGAATGTTTCCTTTTGCCAGATAAACTTGGAACAGTTAAAGTTAAGGTGCCATAAACTAGACAAAGCTACAAAGGAGCATCATGTCACTAGAAAGGAACAGCATGTAACGTGCACTTCCTCCACGTCAAACTGACAACCACTTAATGACAATGACAAATACATAAGTAAAACAGAATATACTCTTCAGAAGGAAATGATATTACGAGATAATTCTTAGTAAACCAACCTCTTACTGAAGTCTTGAACAGCTTTTTGGAGAACATAATCACAAACTAGATAGAGATACAGTCAGCCGTCCGTATCAGCGCGGATGAGAAGCCCGCGGATTCGGAGGGCCGACTGTACTCACTGTAGTATGCCATTTTATACATGGAAGGGACTCAGCACCCACGGATTTTATATCCCTGAGGGTTCCTGGAACCAATCTCCCACAGATACCAAGGGACGACTATAATTTATATGACCTTAAAGGATCCTTCTTATTACAATGTCCTCCTCAAATATAAACACAAAGCAAATACAAACATGCTTCTAAAACTGTGATTCTCTCAATCAAACATTTCTCCCACGCTCAGCTACTAGTGGCATTTGGATGCAAAGGTTTAACTCGAGCTAATCTGGACAAGCCAAGGCGCAGACTGTGATTTGGGGACTTGACAGACACTCCTGCCAGTGGGCTGCTGCTGTTGCTGCCACTTCTGGATACCGCTGAAATAAAACACATCACCCGAAGCTGATAATGTTAGGAATCTCTTCACAAACAGCAATTCATAAAATAGAAGAGGCAAAAAAAGTAGTTAAGCATTATTCTGCTACGCAGGTTCTATCAAGATAGATATAGATCAAAAGAATGGTAAGTAGTAAAGAGGAGAAAGAAAACAGTCTTGCCTATCTTCAAACCTCCCCACAAGCCAAGGCAATAACACCAAAAGTTTAAACGTGAAAGCTGAAATAGGAAAGTTGGGCGCAAATAACATTGGTCGTAAAGGTAGAAAGAAATGCATGTAATTATAATTTCTAAAGTAGTAGAAAAATCTAATGTATTTTTAAAATCCTGCAATTTTTATAAATATTCCTTCAAAGAAACTATTTTTTCAAATATTTAACTTGAAATGCGACAAATACTGTTTTTAGTTTTTTATACTAATTTCATTTATGCTACCACTCTAACATAGCAGTTACTTCCATCAAGTATTAAATTTCAAAATGTATCCACATAAATGTTCATCGTTGATCATGATTGTAGTCGTAATAAGTACAACAGTGTGTACTTTTTTCATACAAAGATTTGTAAACATTTCCATGCTTCTAGCCATCTGATTTATCATTCTTAATTGCATGTATTTGCCATATATTGATGCAATTCCTACAACAAACTTTTGGGTTGTTTCCAGTTTCTCACCATTTTTCTTTAAGTGACTATAAAAAAAATCTGACCACTCATTACTTTTTTTTTCTTTTGAATTCCTTTTTTAAGAATAAATTACCAAGAGTAATTCCTAGGTCAAAGGATATGTTTATTTTTATGACCCCTGTCAAGCTGTCCCATAAAGGGGTTATAAATTTATAATAAATAATTATAGCTGCCACCCGACAACCTAGAGTATACTAGATCATACTGCTTTATTATTTTCCAGTTTGAGAGATACAAAACAGTATTTTGTTATTTTAATTTACATTTCCTTAATTACAGTGACTGCAATTCTTTCCATATTCCTTTCTAGCATCTCTCTTGAGGGCCTTGGTATGCCTATGTCATCGGCTCATTTTCCCATTGGGGTCTCGCTGTCTTCTCATATTTGGAAAAGATAGGTACTAAGTGGCAACCTGAGTGTCACATCCAGCTCTCACATACACTGTTTGGTCCGCAGAGTGTTAAAACAAAAAAGTCAACTTTTAAAAACTAGGACATTTCACATTAAAATCTAGATTTCTAGCTTCTCTTGAAAAAAACCAGAGCTGGAAATACCAGGCCCAGAATCCTGAACGTAGAGAGTTAGGTGAAGCTGAGCAATAGCTGCTCCCTGCCACAGGCCCGGAGCGCTCGGGTCCAGCAATCCCCACTCACTCGAGTTCACCGCTCAGGCCCAATCACGCAGTTACCGCACTCGGCCCGCACTTTCACACAAAGAGCTTTATGACACTAACTCTATCTGTCATCCCATTATTTCCTGTGATCTTTTTGATTATGCTACCCCTAAATTTCTACAGTCATTATATCATTTCTGTCAAATTTCTTTTGTTGGGGAATCACTAATTATTCCCAGAAGAAATACACTAAAGACTGTTCTTTAAATGATATGACATCATTATTTCAGTAACTAATCTTCCTCCTTTCCTTCTCCAAAAAACTTTTAAGTCCTCATTAAAGTCTTAGAATTTTTAAACCAGAACAGACTTTAAAGATTATATAGTGGCTAATATTTCAGGTGATGAAATGAAGACTCAGAGAAATTAAATAATCATGCAGTCTTAGGCCTAAATCTGTCTATGAATACCTAGTTATCATTAGGGGAGTGGTCAAGAAATGTCATTGAAAAGAACTAAAGTGAACCTGAGGAGACCTGGAGTGACTTAGAAAAAGAGAGGGGACAAACGAAGACAGACATGCTCGTCGAAGGAAACTGGATAACGAGAGGCTCTGACAGAAGAATTCACACGCTGTGCTTAAGGAACAAAAGTGTAGCAGTTCCACTGGAGAAGAGGGCTCGTGTAGCTGGACGAGGGAAAGCAGAGACAGCACTGGTTAGGAAGCCACCAACAGTTTGGGTATGAAACGAACAGGGCCTGGATTAGGGTTTTAGAAATGCTGAGATGGGGGAAGGTCAAAGAATTCTTGAAGGATCAGTGAGACTTGGCTGTGGCGCAAATGAAGACAAAGAGAAGTCAAGTCTGAAGGAGTGGGAGGCTGAGCCTGCGAGGGCGCCTGTTAAACGCTGGCCTTCCTGTGCACAGGCTCTGGGGCGTCAGTCAGATGTGGAGGTCAGCAGGTCTTGAGCAAACAGACTTGTCACCAAAAATACATGCCAGGAATCTTACATGTTAGTACTCTGACAGTGTAATCCTACTACCAGGAATTTATCCTACGAAAATACTCAGGGATGTGCCCACAGATTTCTAAAATAAGGATTTTTGTGCTTATTGCAATCTTATTTATAACACTGAGAAAATAATAAACAACTCAGATGCTCAATACAAAGGAATGATAAAGGAGGAATAAATGCCGCAACCAAAAACCTTGGTTTTGAAGAATATGTGATAATATGGGGAAACGCTCATACGTAACACTTATAACTAGGAAGAAAATCTGCCAGTGTACTTTTCCAAGGCCCTGGCCTTCAGCGATAAATATACCATACCTGGTGGGACCCACTTTGGTCTCTTGCTCTCAGCTGAAGGACTGCGCATCTGTAATGGTTTCCTGGCGGCCTCTGAAGGAAGAGACACCTTTATGGGTGAGGGCTGAGATTCTGATTTGACGGCAGCTGCAGAAGAGTCTACTGAAGTCACTTTGAAAAATATACATAAGAAAGTTTGTCATAGAGGAAAATAAAGTCTAGCACATGTGAGTAAAAATTATAGTTACATAATCTTATAAAAATTAAAGACATTATCATGAATTTGAAAAACTCATTAATCAACAAATATTTATTGTGAACCTAAGAACAGCCATCCTTTATGAGCCTGCACATGCCAGGCAGTGTGGTAAACGGATCATATACATGACCTTTAACCCTCAGAGCAACTCTGATACAGATCTTACTATCCCCACTGTCAGATGAGGAAACAGAGGTTAAGCAATCTGCAGCTGGATACCTTTGCAGAGGATTCCTCTGAGGAAGAACCATAATTCCAGAAAGTGCAGGGAAAGCTTCTCTCAAAGCACTGGGAAGAAATAAGTCACCAGGGTACATGGGATGTTGATAGAATTATGTCAAGTCACAGAGACTGAATCTGTCACAATGCTAACAAGAATATGCCAACAAATACAGAAAACAAAACAATAGCCTACAGACTGGAAACGCTCAGTATACATCCTGATCCCCAGGAAAGGAGATGCGAAGGAGTGCAGCAGCCATGGGGCCATCGCTCTGACTTCCTGTGCAAGTAAAGTGATGCTCGAGGTGCTACAAAGGCTTTGACCTCAGATGGAGCAGGAAGTGCCTTTTCTCCAAGCTGGATTTCAACAAGGGACAGGCACACGAGGCCTAACTGTGGTTACTCCTTGGCTACTGGAGTGCTCCAAAGGGTCTCAGAAGGTTAGTCCATGCTTCACAGACGACAGGAAAGCCCTTGACTGCGTGGATCATGAAAAGCTCTGGGCTGCTCTGAAAGGAAGGGGCGTGCCTCAGCACTTGACTGTCCTGATGCCTAACCTGTACTGTGGACAAGAAGCCAATGTGTCAGGACAGGCTATGGAGAGACAGATGGATTCCTAGAGGCAAAGGTGTCAGACAAGGGTGCATTTTATTCCCTCATCTGTTTAATCTCTATGCAGAACATAGCATACGAAAAACGGGGCTAGACTCAGATGAAGGAGGAGTGAAAATTGGTGGAAGAAATATCAATAATCTGAGATAGGCAGATGACACCATCTTACTGGCAGAAAGCAGCAACGACCTGAAACAACTTCTGATGAAAGTGAAAAGAAAGAGCCAAAGCAGGCCTGCATTTGAACATCAAGTAGATGAAGATCACGACTACAGAACTACACAGCTTAACGTAGACAAGGAAGACACGGAAACTGTTAAAGACTTTGTTCACCTTGGTTCAGTCATGAATTTAAATGGAGACTGCAGCCAAAAAATCAAGAGAAGATTGACACTCAGAAGGGCAGCAATAAAGAATTAGGAAAGATCATCAAGTGTAAGGAAGGGTCATTAGAGACCAAAGCCAAGGTTGTCCACACCTCGTATTCCCAATCACTGTGTACGGGTGTGAAAGCTGGACAGTGAAGAAGGCTGAGAGGAAAACAGTGTATCCATTTGAAATGTCGTGTTGAAGGAGAGCTCTGCAGATGCCCTGGACTGCCAGGAAGACGAACGACTGGGTCCCAGAGCAAATTACGCCTCAACTACCACTGGAGGCAAAAATGCTATTTCACAATACACTCTTCTTAACGTTAACATCTATATTCCCTAGATCAGCAGCGTCCAACAGAAGCTTTTCTGCCATGATGGAAATGTTCTATATTTTGCACTGTACAATACAGTAGCCACTAGCCACATATAGTTATTGAGCACTTGAAATGTGGCTAGCAAGACCAAGGAACTTTTAAATTTTATTTAATTTTAATTAATTTAAATGTAATATAGCTACCATATTGGACAGCATAGCTCTTGAAACTTTCTCTATCAAGGGAAAAATTGTAACTTGTGCCAGATGAAAGACTCTCAAAGGTTACTCAATACATTAGTGGTACTAGAAATATAATCCGTCTTTCCTAATTCTTCATCCCATTATTTAGCAATTAAATTTTACTTTAAATATCATATATTAAACTTCCTCATGAAGCAATTTGCTCCAAAGTATATAGAAGACTTTTAAGTAGTAAATTCCAACTTGGAAAAATAAAACTGAAATTTTATTTTTAGTTTCTAGTGTGTCTTGATAAGGAAGCATAAACAAACATCTAAAGAAAATAAAAAATGTATTCATATTTTTTTTCATATGCTCAATGACTTTCTCATATCACAGTTTGTGGTAGGGAGAATAATGGCCTCTCAAAGGTGTCTACATCCTAATTCCCAGAACATGTGCATATGTTACCTTACCCAGCAAAGGGACTTAGCAGATTAAATGAAGGATCTAGAAATGGGGAGATCATCCTGAATTATCTGCATGAGCCCAATGTCCTCATAAGGATGCTTATGAGTGAAAGTGAGAAGCAGGAGAGCAACAGTCAGTGGTGGGACGTAGAAAGTCCCTGCCATCGCTGGCTTTGAAGATGGAAGTGGCCACCAGTCAGAGATGTAGATGGCCTCTAGAAGCTAGACAAGGCAGGAAAATGGGCTCTCCCCTGCCTCCACAGAGGAACAGAGCCCTGCTGCAGCCGGATTTTAGCCCAGTGAGAACCATTCTGAACTTGTGACCTGTAGAACTGTAAAACAATAAATTTGTGCTGTTTTAAGCCACTATGTTTGTGATAATTTGTTACAGCAGCAATTGGTAACTAATACCTAGCTTTGTCTCTAAAAACTCCTGCATTTAAAAATCTAATTTCTGGAAACCAGATGAATTTGTCAACTTTAAAAAAGTACTAATTAAAAACTTCACCAATTCAGAATACAGTGGAGGAAAGAATATGATTCAACTAGTATTTAATTCTTACTTCCTAAGACATACTCAGCACTATGCTATTTAAAGTGAGAGCAACTCCCACCATTAATAAATGGAGTCTGAATAACGGAAATTTTTGTTTCAAATAGCATACATATTAAACAATTAAGACATAAAAATATATATCAGTAAGTAAAATAAATCAGGTTAGTGGAAGTGATATTTTACAATAATCTGTCACATATTATGAACTCAAAATATCCTAACTTCTTTTACACAAGAAGCAGGAATTCCATGTTCAAGTTGTCATGAATTCCAAAAGTTTTATTGTAAAAATGGTTTCTAACTGAATTTGTTTTAAAAAGACAAACAGACCCCAATCATGTGGCAAAAAGGTTCTCAAACCAAAGACTAAGTCAAGCATAAAAGCAAGAAATTAGAATCACGCAAACTTCCCAATTTAATTGCTTGGAGAAAATATGGTCCAGTGGATAGAGCTTTAGCACTGAATGGACAAACCTGGGTGCAAATTCTAGCCCCTCACTTATTAGTCGTAAGGATTCCAACAGATTGTTTCACCTCTCTGAGCCTCCGCCCTCTCACCGTGGCATGAGAGCTCTCCAGAGGGTGGCCGTCAGTGCTGACGGGAGGCAACACACAGAAGGTGAGTGCTGGCTAAGGAGGGGCTCAGCGCTCTGTCCTGCTCTTCTCCCTTCCCCACCCCACTCGGCCTCCTCCTATGAATTTTAACTAGAAATGAACACTGGCAAAATGTCAAGAAGAACAAACGTAAAGATAATAAAAACACATTAAATAAACCAAATACATTTCCCTTATAAGATTAACTGTTTTTGACCAAGCTTACCCAAATCATTACATTTGGATTTAGGTTTCTTCTTTTTCCTTTCAACTGGGGATTTTACCTTCATTTCTTTTTTTTTAATTTCTTTAACTTTACTTTTTCTCATAGTGAAGTCTTCATCATCATCTTCACTCGCATTAAAATCAGAATCAGCATCAGAATCTTCACCTAAAACAGAAGATTATATACTTCATCTTTGTTCTACAAAGTGAGGCTTCTGTTGCCTCGACTTTCTCTACAGCTTTTGTACCAGATTCTTGGGCAGCTTTGTGCCCTGCCATTTCTGGTGGCAAAGCACTGCAGTGATTGAAAGCATGGTTGCCCAGGTTTGAATCTTGGCCCCTCCACTTACATGTACTATGACCTCAGACAGGTTGCTAACCTCACTGTGCCTCAGTTTCCTACGTATAAAATGGGGCTAGCCATAACCTACACCATAGAGTTGTCGTGCAGATTAAATGAGTTAATACAAGTAAAGCATTTAGAATAACATCCAGCACAGAGCAAGCAAAATAGAATTGTTTGCTACCACTATCATCATGATAACGGTCCATCAGTAATCTTTACTCTGATTTCAAAGGTCAGTAACCTTTGAAAAGAATGGTAGGGTATAACATTAGGTACTCCTTCAAAATGATGACCTTGCTGGTAATAATAAAGGTACACCTTCCCTTAACCACATAAACTTCAATATTCTAGAATAGAAACCCACTGGGAATTGAGAAGAGACTGACCATACCCAGAGCAATCTTAACTGATAATCCTATATACAATTTCATTTGGAACACACACACCTCCAATTTCCCACAAACTCTTTCCTGTACTGCGTGGGATGATACAAGCCAGAGATGTAGTATATTAAGTAGCTGCAGCTGCTGTGGAAAAAAAAGCATGGAGAATACCTGATAGTCAAGCAATGATCCTTCTATCTTGGGGAGAGGAAAGGGGATCAGAAAACCATGCCTTGTGAATAACAAACTCAGAAAATTAGGTGTAAATAAGGATTGGTGTTATATTCATAAAAATCTTTTTTACATTTTTTATATTATAAAAGCTGTAATGCTTATTACAGAAAATGTAGACCATACAAAAAAAGTATTAAGGAAAAAGAAAATCCACTCCCTGATCTCACTACTCAGATAATGACCATTACATCCACCAAATATAATATCTACCTATCTATATGACATCATAGATTTTATATAAAAATAAAAATATACATGAAAATTTTCAAACATATACAACAGCAGGCAATAATAAACTGCTGCCCAGACTCAACAATCATCAATATTTTGCTAAATTTGTTTCATCTCTTTCTTCTTCTTCTCTTCTCTTCCCTTTCCTTCTTGGAGTATACGAAAATAAATCCTAGGCATTGTGTTATTATACTCCCACAAACTTGAGAACGGTTCTCAAAAACACACGGTCTTTTGTTAACACAGCAACGTCATTACCGAATCTAACACCAACAATAGTTCCTGGTATCACCTTCTATCCGGTCTATATTAATCCCTGTTAATACAGGACAATACCTCCTCCCTTCTTCCCCTATGCCTTTGACTTGTTGAAGTAACTGGGCCAGTTGTCCTATAGAATGTCCTACATTCTGGATTTATCTATTTTCTTCCTCATGGTGTCATTTAACTTATTCTTCCATTTTCTGTGAGCTGGAATTTTCTCAAGGGTCAATTAGAGTCAGGCTCATGTTATTATTACTATTATTATTTCTTTTTGGCAAGAATATACTTCACAGGAGATGCTCTGTACTTAGTATTGTTTCATATAGAAAGCACAGAATGTATGGTTGGCCCACTCTTAGTCGGTTCAGTTGATGCTACCTGAATTCTCCACTGTAAAGATCCTCAGCAGGCTTCCACTGATGATCTTTGCCTAAATCAATGATGTAACTATGATCTGAAAATTGCAATTTCCTTATTCTATCATTCTTTCCACACAAATAAAAATTTAAAAACAGGTAAGAGTAATCACCCCACATATTCACATAATGGTTCCTGTGTTATATGGAACTGGCCACATAAGGCCAGCAGATCACACGAAGGCTGTTATAAGTAGTACCTTGTAAAATCAAGTAATTATTTCTGAAGTCCCAGGAGGATCTAGGTTTAGGAAGGGCAAGTAGTGGAGAAGTTTCTCCAACACTTCAGAATACAGAATCTAGGAGGGCAAAACCTCCTATGTATCTAACAGTTCTGGTATTGCATGCATTCTTCTCTGGGCTTGAGAGGATAAATGGTAGGAGCTGACTATGACTCTATTTAACAAGTCTATCTAAAGATAGGGTCCAAATGACTTCATTACTCAACTGACAAAGCAGTTTAAATATTTCAGAGATGGGGAGAGGGAGTTCCCAGAATTCCAAGTAATTAGCACACCATATTGGAAAATCTGCAAGGCCCAAACACTTGGGTTATGGATTCTGGGAATCTTTAGACGTCCTTAAGAAAAGTCTCATGTTCTCTCCCATTTTCACTTTTCTTTTCCTACTGAGCGTCACAAATGATCCTTTCTCTTCTCATGAGGGTGAGCCAATGCAGGGGGAAAACTCTGACATGTCACCTAAAGAAAAGGATCCTCCTTCAAAATAACTTCAAGTTGTCTGAGATGAGACCAGTTGCACATTCAAGTATAATACAAGATCACCTCTGAGGGGACGGGAGAGCTGTTAGTCGTTCTGGCTGAGGGTGAACGGAAGTAGACTCCCTGTATTGCTCCTTACAGTACACAAAGCACAAGGAGGAAGATGTTTGTCTTTCAATTTAAGGTAAAGCAGGCTTGGCTGGAGTAGCTCAAGGAGGTTGATAAAGCCAGAAGACAGTGTAAGGAGTGTGCATTCTTGGGGTGCAGGACAGAACAGGAGGCAGAGGCGAGGAAATAATTTTGCCTAAGCTTAGTTGGTATATGACAGCACAGGCTAGGTGGCAGTTATCACCCCTCAGCTAACGAGCTGGCTCCCTGTAAGGGCCGAAGGACTACTTCTCAGGGCTGAACCACACGGCATTTTATAGGAAGAATAGCCATACCTGTAGTTTGGTGGAAATCATGATAAGGTAACAGAGGAGAAAACCCAAACTAGCTCTCCAAGAGCTAGAGAAGAGTCATTTAAGTCCACAAGTGATGCAAGAAAATAAGGGATACTTCTCAGAACCTAAGAATTTTTAACTATCTACTTCTACATAAACCATCAGCATTATTTTCTTCTAATGTCCCAACCAGTCAAACATTCAAGGATTCAGACTTTCATTTACTGACAAATCATTTTTACCACACCAGGTTCCCATTCTGATTATTGTCCTTGTTACAGTGTTAACAACCGTCAGTATCAGCATTCACAATAAAATCACCATTTAACAACCACAGCTTCCCCAAACAACTATAGGTCTTGAATCTGTCGAAAGGAAGTGAGAATGATTTTCAGCTAAAAATATTTTTTGCAGTCCTCATATCCAGCATAACCTCAGAAGCACTCATATTTCAATAAATGTTTTCCTTCCTATTTTCATGTTTTCTTTATCTTAAATCATCATTCAACTGTAGACAACTTGAAATTAAAGTGTATTGTTATCACAGAATTACGGCTCATATTTCATCTCAAAAATATTTGCTATGCAGAATTGAGTAAGAAAAACAACCTGGAACCAAGCTATTTACTTTTTTTAATGATTATTTCTTTTTTAAAATATTTTTAATTTTGGTAAAAACCACAAAACATAAAATTTACTGTCTTAACCATTTTGAAGCGCACAGTACAGTAGTGTTAAGCATATTCACACTATTGTGCAACAGATCTCCAGAAGTTTTTCGTCTTACAAAACAGAAACTCTATACCCATCAAACAACAACTCCTCATTCCCTCCTCCCCCAAGCTTCTGCTACCCACCATGCTACTTTCTGTTTCTATGAATCTGACTTTTTTAGATACCTCATATAAATGGAATCACACAGCATCTGTCTTTTGTGACTAACTTGTTTCACTTGGCATGATGTCCTCAAGGTTCATCCAAGTTGTACATGTGACAGGCTATCCTTCCTTTTTAAGGCTGAACAATATTCCACTGAATGTATAGACCACATTTTGTTTATCCATTCATCTGCTGATGGACATCTGCGTTGCTTCCACCTCTTGGCTATTGTTAATAATGCTGCTATGAACATGGATGTGCAAATATTTGAGACCCTGCTTTCTATTCTTTTGGATATATACCCAGAAGTGGGATTGCTGGCTCATATGGTAACTCTATTTTTAATTTTTTGAGGAACTGCCATACTGTTTTCCATAGTGGTCGCATCATTTTACAATCCCACCAACAAGGTACAAGGGTTCTAATTTCTCCACATCTTTGCCAACACTTGCTATTCTCTGTTTTTTGACATCCTAATAGGTGTAAGGTGTTATCTCACTGTGGTTTTGATTTGTATTTCCTTAATGATTAGTCATACTGAGCATCTTTTCATACGCTTTTTGGCCATTTGTGTATCATCTTTGAAGAAATGTCTATTCAAGTCCCTAACTATTTACATTTAAGATCAGAGGGTGATTTCAAAGTCACTATCCAAATCGTGCTTTCCATAAAAACTTACTTTTATGAAATGGTTCAAGAGATTATCTGAAGTTGGGATGCAAATAACACAATATCTTTTTGAATATCTATCATACCTCTAGAAACAACCCATGAATTACATAAACCCAACAAACAGAGCAAGTGATTTCATTTCTACATACATAGCAAACATTTTAATCCTTTATTAAAGATAAATTAATGCTGTTAGCATGCTAAGTAGACTTGCAATTTATAACTGCAGAATCGTTTACTGATTTTCCCATAGACCACTTGCCTTGGGATCCCCTGGGTCACTCAGAAGGGCAGGTATTGGCTAAAAAGGCGAGTTTCTGGGCTCTACCCTGCCTTCCTCTTCTTCACAGCTCTTCCAGGATGGCACTTGACACCTTATGTATTTGTCACTGTCTGTGTCCTTTCACTCAAATGTAAGCTCTGTTTGGCAGCTCTGCTTGTTTGGTTCACTGCTGTATCTCTAGTGTCCAGGATATAGTGCATATAATAGGTACTCAAATATTTGTAGAATGAATGTTGATGCACAAACCTGTTTTGTTTGTCCATAGCATGTTAAAACCTATCAAAATATAGCATCTGATTTGGCATAATTTATGAATTTATCCTTTTAATTTTAAATTATTATATCGTGATGCTCTGTTAAAGTCCCTGTTTCCCATTTACCTTAATTTCTGAATGAGTCTGGAAATAACTGTCACAATCAAACATAGGATTCATATCTCCTCCGCCCCAAAATATTTCATGAATTTCTACTACTTAAAGAAAAAAGTCTACACTTCCTGGAATGGTCTGAGAGCCTCCATGATTTAGTGCTGGCCTGCCTCCTTAGCCTCTTCTACAGCATTCTTCCCCGCAGGTCTCACTGAACTCTTGTATGTGCACCTGTCTCTTCCACTGTTTATGCCTTCCTATCAGTCAGAAATGCTATTTTATCCCTTTAGTTTGTCTAAAAGCTATTCATTTCAAGACATGGTTTAAAGGTCACCTCCAGATAAAGCTTTTTCCCCAAATGCTATAGCTGAATTTAACTGGCCTGTGTGTTCCTCAAGTTTGCATGCACCAAACACGCAGCACAGTGCTTTGCATACATTAATGGTTTCTAAGAGCTTTTTACTGAATTTCCATAGGATTCAGTCTGAGGTAGGATATAACTTACCAATGGCAAAGTCTGGTTCAGAGCCATTAGCACTATCACCATCACTGCCTTCCAAAAGAATCTTCCTCTGTTGTACCACAGCTTTAGATGCTGCTTTTCTTTTCCCTTGAACACCACGAACATCATCTTCCTCAGTAATCTTATCTAAATCTTCAGGACAGGTATAAAAATCAATGGAAAGCCTTTTGTGACAGATAATATTTAACGAGCCGCAGAGTAGACTCCTATGGCATCTGTTACTTTATTTGCCCAGCTTCGTCCCTCCCCTGCTTCTAGTAACAGACCACGTAGCCCAATCTGGGGCAATTGTAATACATCAGTCCCCCGACAAGAAAGTCTGGTTTAAGGATAAGCCCAAGACCCAAACTGAGAGTCTTTTCCCAAGAATTTTCAAACTGGAGCTGGGAAGATGCACCCCCTTTATTCGCGGTCAATTGCTATGGACTAGAAGCCATGGATAGTCATGTCCTCCATCAGGGAAGAAACTGAGTATGCAGTAAAAGAGAAGAAAACTAAAACACAAAGAAACAAAGGAGAAGAGGTGAAGAGAACCTGACAAATTTAAAGACCTTGGTTTTAGCTAGAGTTTCAGGAACTTAAATAAGACTTAGAAAAATAACATTGCTCATGGAAAAAATAAATATTATTATTAATATCAAAAACTTACCTAAATAATCACTGGCTACACTGCAATTGGAGATATGAGGAGACTTATTCATTCTTTCTGTTTCATTATTGCCATGTTTTTCAATGCCTAAATAAAAGGAAGAAGTCAGAAGATACTGATGCCCCTTAATCGACCAATGTCTAGAAATAGGAAGATTAGAGCTAAAATGTAATAGCATCCTGATACCGATAAATGATCCTAACTTAAACAAACACAGTGATTTTACTGGGAGAGGCTAGCATATGGTTAGGAGTTTGGGCTCTGAAAACAAACAGACTTGATCAGACTCGGGTTCAAACTGAGGCTCTATCACTGAAACTGGCTATCTGACCCTGGGGAAGCTGCTTATCCGAAGACTTAATTTCCTCATCTATAATGTGGAAATAAAAATAGTGTGGGGGATTAAACGTTGATTACATGTGGAAATTACTTATTGTCGTGCCTAGCACATAGGAAAGAATCAATAAATATTAACTATCATTTCTGTTTAGGCAGATCCATGCTTTTACTAACATAAAGACTCTTCAGTCATTATAATAACCTTAAAACGATTTAATGTCTTTTAAGAGGACTTTAAGTCACGATAATGGTATTATTAAATGCTAGTGCTACAATGTGTATTACTCTATGAGAAGTAATACTTCCAAGGAAATCCTGCTATACATTCCACAATCTCTTATAGGAGACAGATGAATTTCATTTCTCAATTTTAGATATAATACAGACAATTCTAAGTTTCTTTGATTCCTGATTACTAAAAGGCCCCCTAATGAACACTGTCTTATTTATTTTCAAATAGGAAGCAAAAATGATTTAAAGATCTATATCCCTAATTAAGCCAATAGGCTAAAAATATCCTCCAACATAAAAGAAGTTAAGCCAAAATGATTTCATCCAAAAAGCCTTTTAGCAATTTGAATGTCTTTTCCAGGAATGATTTCTGCCTCTCCAGAATACCAATATTGCTATCTGCTGCAGAGTTGCCAGAAAACTCAAAGGAGAAAAACCCACAGAGAATCCAGAAGTCATATATCTCTTAAGTTAACTGAGCTTGTGAACCAAACTAGTACCTTTAACCTTTGTAAACAATAAAAGTTACCATCATTAGGTCATGTTTAACTAAAAAAGGAAGTGCATTGTTAGGACTGTATAGATCAATTCATTCACTGAACAAATTAAATTTTCACTGTATACAAAGATGAAATTTGAACATCCAAGCTCATAGCCCATGTCCTCAAGCTTACTTTGGGTGTTAAGCAGACATATATGGATGTGTGTATGAGATTTATGCAGCAGAATAAACTGAATCCAACTGTACGCTGCAAACTGTTCCATTTGTCCAAAGTATTCAAATTTTATTCCTTCATCTGTGAAGCCTCATCCAAAGAAATGATTACAAAAGCAATAAAAAGATTTCTATGAAGATAAATATGTAAAAAACAAGTTACGTTTATTTGGAGACTCCTCCACATCTCTGATGACTGCTGGCAGTTCCTTCACTGATAAAGCTAGTGCGACTTCTAAGTCTCTCTGGTAGAGCTTGTCATCTAAAGCCATCCTAAAGTAGACACACAAGTAACAATGAGTTTTTTAAAAAATCAATTTCAAATAAACAGTAAAACTTGAGATTTTCCTGAATTACTATTTAGTTGTTTACCCCACAAAAATGTTTTTAAACAATAGTCATGATCATAATCGACCTTCAATAAGACTCCTCAAGTGCAGCAATGTCATGTTCTGTCTGGTATCAGAGACGTGAAGCAGGAGCAGCGTGTGCTGTTGCACTTGCTGTCTGCTTTCACTGTGGGTCTGTCCTCACTACCGGCTCTCTCCAGGTGAGAAGCACCTGCTCAACCTAGAAAAAGGATTCAGCTCAAATATTACTTCCACTTAGAAATCTTCCTTAACCTCACCTGCACCTCCTTAGACAGTGATTATTATAGCTCTTATATTCATTTTTTTTTTACATCTGCTCCTCCTAATCTAGACGTCAACAAATATTTCACCAGGTACTTACTGTGTATGAGGCACTGCACTAGCTGGATACTAAAAGTACCCTCGAGGAGTCTGCACTTAATGAGCAGGTGAGGGAAACAAGGCATACTAATAACCATACACACAGATTATGTCTTCTATTCAAGGTGGGCAAAAGTGCTATGGTGTGTAAGAGGAAGAAAAATCAAAGACAGTTGGAGAAGGTAAGGGCACAAAAGGAGGAAATACTGAGATGCATTTATTATCTTTTAAATAACAGTTTTATTGAGACGTAATTCATGTAGCGTAAAATTCACCCTTTTAAAGTGAACAATTTAGCAGTTTGTAGTATATTACAGAGTTGCAAAACCATCACTACTATCTAATTTCAGAACATTTTCATCACTCTAAAAAGAAACACGACATCATCAGCAGTCACTTCCCGTTTACCCCTCCCAGCATCTGGCAACCACTAATCTACTTCCCGTTTCTATGGACTTATCTATTGCGGACATTTCATATTAATGGAATCATATAACACGTGGTCTTTGTGTCTGGCTTCTTTCAGTCAGCATAACGTTTTCAAGGTTCATCCATGTTGTAGCATGTATCAGTACTTTATCCCTTTTCATTGCTGAATAATATTCTCTGTACGGATATACATTTTATTTATCCATTCATCAGCTGACACATATTTGGACTGCTTCCATCTTTTGGCTATTATGAATAATGCTGCTGTGAACATGCACGAACAGGTTTTTGTGTGGGCATATGTTTTCATTTCTCTTGGCGATAGGTCTAGGTCATATAATAATTCTGTGTTTAACATTTTGAGGAACTGCTACTCTGTTGTCCAATGTGGCTGCACCATTTTACATTCCCAGCAGCAACATATGAGGGTTCCCATTTCTCCACATCTTCCTTAACACTTGTTCTTGTCCATCTGTTGGATTCTGGGCATCCCTAGTGGGTGTGAAGTATTATCTCACTGTGGTTTGGATTTGCATTTCCCTGACGGCTAAGGATGTCAAGCATCTTCATGTGCTTATTGGCCGTCTCTATAACTTCTTTGGAGAAATGTCTACTCAAATCCATTGCCCATTTTTTAAATTGGGTTATCAGTATTTTTATTGTTGAGTCGTAAGAGTTTTTTTATATATTCTGGATACAAGTTCCTCATCAATTATATGATTTGCAAATATTTTCTCCCATTTGTGGGGTTTTTTTCACTATACTTAGAATGTAGTACAAGCTCAAAAACAAAAAGAAAAAAAGATGAAAAAAGTAAAGAGAATGACATGCGGTAAGTTTCTCTATGTTAATTAACTTTTCTCATACTTGTAGCAGTAAACCATCACAGGCCCCACATTCCATTTGTTAATATCCTCCTCTGCCAATCTCCTCTCCATACTACAAATTTTGGGCCTCTCAGGACTTCCTTCCCTCACTTTCCCTTCTCTCTTGCTACCAACTAATGAAATTCCAAGGTTAGTCTAGAAATTATGGGATCTTCTCACTGATGGACAAGAATCAAGAACATATAAAGAAAATATCTTTTATCTGCAGAAAAATACATGGTTTTAAATTTTATAAAACTGTCCTTACAAATGCAATTTTTAAGAAAGTAGTCTTCTAAGACTTGAGGACCTCAGAGACAGGTACGGGGTCCTGCAAAAGTAAGCTACAACTTTTAAACTTTATAATTAATTATGATTGTGTTAATACTTAAATGATATTCCTTACATGTTTGTGAATTTCTTTTTTAAGTCAGAAAGTCAGAATGAGATTAATGGTACATCCCTGTTCTTCTACATGCATTAAATAAAATAATACCTATGATTCTGCTTGAGTCCTAATTTAAACCAAGTTCAAATCTGTCTCTCTTTTAAATTAACACATCTAACATTGTATATTTACCGTATGTCTTACCTCTCACCTTTTTTTAGGGGTTTTCTCTTGTAGTGGAATGTCTTCTTGCTGGAGACTTTTCAATTTAGGTTTTGTTTTTTCTAGTTTTGACTCCTTTGGTGTCATTCTGGATTTCTTATTTAAACGTGCAGTTGCAGACACAAAATCATCTATTTATATGTGGATTAAAAATAAAAGAATATATAAAACTACTTTAGGAACAGTAAAAAATAATAAAATTATTTTCTTAGCAGTTGGAATTCATTATAGCGTGTAGTCAAGTTTTATAGGTTAAGTAAATTGTTTAATTTCCACAATTTAAAAAATATTGCTGGTATATTGTTTGTCTTTTTTCTCATTCATGCTTTTCAACTTTGTTTTAGTGACCTTTATTTATTAAAATACCAATCTATCAAAAACCAATTCACTAAAAAATTGATATACTTCTTCTGTTGACACTCAATATAAAACTGCTGCTGTAGCTTTTAACCCACAACACATGAATGCATACCTTCGGGGTACACGTGGTCTTAACCACATACTTTAGCATTTACTAACACATGCTGTCTCGTTTATGCTTCCCCATGTAGGAATACGATCACTTGTCACTTGCCTCCCACCTCCACTCCACAGCACCTAGGACACAACTTGCAATTTATAAATCTTTGGTGACAGATTGAAGACAGTAATAAAAAGCTAGAAGTTAATTCTATATTTATTTTCTCCCAAGTCTTAGACATACTTAAGGCTGTGCCCAAGGCAAAAAACAGATTCCTTCAAACCTCAGAATGACTAAATACTTGACTCTCAGAAAGCTCTGGTGGTCTGAGAAATACAAAACCTACTTCAAAGTATAACATAATCTAACCCAATGTTTCTCAAACTTTATGATCAAAGTTCCCTTAATAGTAGAGACAAGTAAAGACATAAGCCAATAGGGTATCGCCTAAGCCTAACCTTTCTTCAAGGTCTTGTTTTGTTGTACAATTAATGGGGATTTCACACTTTATCCTAACACATTTGTGTCTCAAAAAGACAGTGTGTTCCTTCTTAGGGGAACGGATAGGAGAAGATGAACTCCACTTCGAAAAACATCGACCTAGAGTCGTTCAGACCTAAAGAGCCACTTCACCTGGCCCTGTTCCTTTATCACTCACCTGCATAATTCTTGTCAGCGTAATCAGCAGCATAATTATCTCAAATGCTTAGAAAATTATTTTTCCAGACCTAGCTCATATGCAATTGAGTAAAATAGTAATATGTTCAATATTTGAGCTATATATATATATAAATATATATATAAAATATAAATTCTGAGAAAATGTTTCCAAATCTTTAAAGCAGAAATAAAAATCTCTACTTACCATCGCTGCCAGAGTCCTCAAACTGTGAGTAATTGACTGGTTTCGTATGCCTATAGCCAAGAAAGAAATTTTTCATTTGCACAAATGTCAGTTTCTCACCTCCAATCCTCAAGACCAATAATAGTCTTGAGTAATGAAAATGTGTTTTGATTCTCTTAAGAAAACTTAAAACACAATTTGGATTTTACAGTAGGGATTTAGCATTAGCTGAAATAGTTCTAACTATACTTGATATACCTGATAAGGAAAAAATAATTGATAAGCCACAAAGTAAGCAGAGTCAATATAATTAATACTCACAAGGTATATACATAGGTTAATTGCTGTTGGGCATTTATAAGTTCCTGTTGTATGTATTCTTTTGTTTTATATGTGCATTCCATCTTCCTTATTAGGTTATAAATTTGTTGACACCAAAAGCCATTTTACTTTTTTTATCTCCCTCACAATACTAAATAATGTTCTTTATGCAATGGATGCTTAAAAAACGGTGAGTGACTTTGTACTTGCCACCTGAAACAAACCTTTATACTACTTTAGAGGGCACTAGAAGAAAGCCATATTAAAGTGAAAACAATGAAGTCATTTCCTTCCTCCTTCCTCTAGGTACTAAACGAATTGGTATTCCAATCTTCATTTCTATCTTCTGCCAAATACGCAAGTGTGAATAACCCAGGTCGTCAGTCGTTCTTTCAAGTAAAAATGGTGTTCTCTGAAAAAGAAGCTAGCTCAGCTCACAACTCAAACCACCTCACAAGAGCTTCTCCTTCAGACAACCACTGCAGAAGTGCGCTACGTGAGCTTAAGAGTCCCTCCCATGGGATTTTAAAAGGAACGGTACTCTTGTTACTCTCCTACTTTTGGGAGTTAAAAAACTTGAGAGCTGAACAAAATATGGAAACCCTGTTAGAAACTCTGAGATTGGATAATAGTAAAATAAAATCAAAACCCTTAAAAAAAACAAGTATGGTCAGTGATTGACCTAGAACAAATATAATCATTCTCACGGCTTCATCAAGCACATTCTTAAGTGAATGCTATTTTCTTTTCTTTTTACTCTGAGTGTGTAGCAGTAAAGAATACGATGACTACTCACACAGCTTGTGTCACTGCCCTGATTCACGCTAAGGTGCCAGCAGTTTTACCACTACTGCAGTGCAAATGACAGAACAATGAAAAAAGCAAGTCTCGGTATTCTTATGAAAATAGTTTTGCCCTCATGGACTTCCAGAGAGGGTCTCAGGGGCCCCTAGGGGTCTGCAGACCATACTGTGACAACTGCTGTTCCAGACAAAGGATTATGTCTTCACGACTTGCATGTTTAAAACCCACTTGAAACTGAACATGCCCAAAACGGAACTCTTGATCCCCCACGCCTTTTCCTAGTCTTCCCCGTCTCAGTTAGTACAAAGATCCTCCATTCAGCAGCTCAGGTCACTAATATTGTGAAGTAATCCTCAATTCTTTTTTTCTCTTTGCCCCTCATCCACTTCTTCAGCAAGTTCTATCAGCAATACCTCCAAAATATATCCCAAATTCATCTGTCCCACTCCATGTCCACTGATAACAGCCTACTCCCAAGCACTACGAGATAATGCAACAGCCTCCTGACTAATTTCCCTGCTCCCATTCTGCTCACCCTGTCTTCCATCCATTCTCCACCAGCAGCCAGTGGACTTCACAGAACCAAAATTAGATTTCTCTCCTCTATTTAGAACTCTCCAGTGACTTCCCACCGCACTTACAACAAAATCCAAACTCCTTTCTAAAGCCTACAAGGCCCTACCTGCTTCTCTAACCTAATCCCCTGCATTTCTTCCCTTGCTAATGCAGCAGCTTCACGGACCTTCTTTCTGTGCCTCAAACAGGGCCAAGCTCAGGGCCTTGGCTCTTGTTCCCTCTAGCTGGACTGCCCCAGACTTTCACCGGCTGGCTCCTTCTTGTCATTCATGTCTCAGCTCATGAATTGTCTCGTCAGAGAGGCTCATTCTAACTACCCTCTTTAAAGTAAGGCTTTCCTCCTTCTCACTCTCTATCATATTGCCATCTTTATTTTCGGCCCCCTAGCCTCACCCCTTGACGAGAATGTAACCTCCCACACCTAGTACGGCACGCAAGTAAATACATTCAATAACTTTACTAAATGAATGGCTGGCCCCAGGCCTCCACAGCACTCGACTGCAGGTAAGTAGAGGGACAGTTTCAAATAATACAACGGGAAGCACACAGGACCTGGAGCCAAGTGAGTTAGGTTTTAAGTACTACCTGCCACGCACTAGCTGTGTGACTCAGGTAAAGTGGCCTTTGTGCCGAGAAGTGTAAACTCTATAAAATAGGGATACCTAAACTGCTATATCAAAGAACTCTAGTGATGAACAAATGAAGTAACACCTAAGGAGGAGCCCGGGGAAGTGCAGAGCGCTGTTCGAACGCTGCCATACAAGGTCTTATTTGAACGAGGTCGGGAAAGAAATGGCAATAGCCGCGAAGGGAGGCAAAGAGAAGGAAAAAGCTGGGATGCTAGGACACATCTGAAGAATGGGCGGCTCTCAGTGGAGACTGGCGAGTTTCCCAGTACCCGTCCACCCCACCCTACTCCCGCTACCCTCCGTCCTACTCGGCCCGTTCCCCTCAATCGTGCGCAGGTAAAGTTGCCTACAGCGGCCCCCTGCCCTCTCTCCCCATCCCCGCCGGCTGTCACCAACTACTCGCCTCACAGGTCGCACCATGCCTCCCTCAAGGCTGGAAACTCGCAGCTCTCAAATTCTTGTCGGCAGCAGTGGCGGTTTCAACTCCCGCCCAAAACGGGAGACCAGAGCTCTCCGCCCCCTGCCACCGGTCCTCCAATGATGACCTGCCATCCCTGCGGCGGCGCATGCGTCCGGGGGAGAACGCATTTGTTCACGCCTTTCCCAAGGCACTGCCCTTCCGCATCCGGTCTACCAGAGCCGAGGCTGTGCTTCGCCGCTGCACTTTCGTCACCACGGTGGCTTTTTGCGCCGTCTCTGAAATACACAACAACCGTAGAAATACACCTTGTTACACTTTTTAAATGATTAAACTGAGGCAGGATGGGACAAGGGGCAGTTAGACCCAAGAATCTTCTACAAGGTGCCAGGAAAGCGGGAAAGGTTTGGCCGAATCTGCAGCAGCGGATATGCTGGCTGTAAAAACAAGTCGGGAAGTCAGCTGACGCTACGTGTGTGCGGCTCCCTGTGTGCGGCTCGTTGACATCTTGGAGTGTGTCCGTCGCTCCGGGCTTCGGATTTAGGGGAGGTGAGCTCAGAGCCAAGAGGGAGGAAACCGTTCAGTCTGAAACCCCCAAATGGAGGGGCTGTTCCCCTCCCTGGGCCAGAGCTTCTCGGTTCCGCAGTCAGCCCTTTTCTCTGACTAGTTTGAACCGCAGAACCTCTGCTCTGTTAGCGGTAGGAGTTCGGGCCAGCCCTCCCTCCTCCCATCCCATTTTTGCACGGGAAACCTTCCTTGATTTCACGTCTGCTAAAAGACCAAGAAGAGAGGTAACTAAAGTTAGCAATTTGTTGGAAAATAATAAGTCTAAATGTTGAACCGATTGAAACCAGAGCTAATGGTTTTTGTTTACGGAAAATATTGAATCTAAACAAGATTGGACCATAAGTCCGCATTTCTGTGACGTTCAGTTCCTTCTACAATGTTCCTTTACTGTCTTTGCCTTCATGCTGTGTACTCAATTAGCATCCTGTGATTTCTTTACTATGTTCTTAGAGAGCTTCTTTTATTATTTATTATGTTGTTATTACTAGCTTTCATTTCTTAATCGTCTTATGTTTGTCAGATATTTCATATTTATTATTTGATTAGTCGTTATGACAGTCATACGAGTTAAAAGGCTTCCTGAGGTTTGTCTTAGCTGAGACCTGAAGAATGAATAGTTGTTAGCCAAGGAAAGAAGAGCAATGAGAGTGCTTGCTCTATGCAGAGCAAAAGCATTCAAAAAGGGTGGAGTGGAAAAAGAGGTTTGATATTGAAAGGAGGTCAGTATGACTGGAAAATAAAGTTTGTGAATTTGTGTGTTGGGGAGGAGGGGTGCAGGTGCTGGGAAAAAAATCTGGAGATATAAGTAGAGGCATTGTAAGCTGGGTTAAGGAGTTTGAGTTTTATCCTGGGAGGAGTGGAATAAAGGGTTTTAAACAGAGGAGCAGCATGATCAGATATGCACTTGGGAAAGATTACTACGACTTCAGTATAGAGAAGAGTCTGAGAACTGATTTGATGGGGAAATGCCTAGTGACAGCAAATCTGGTAAGGAAGATGATTAGTAAATCTTTAATTGATATTGGTCCTTACTCTTTCTGACTAGATTTCTTCTTTCTGAATGCCTTGTGGAGGATCCTGTACTTTCTATTTTCTATGTATCTTCTTCCCACATCTTCGTTTTCATCATGAAGATTAAAATGAAGAGATAAATGTAAGAACGACCAGAATAATTGACTCAGAGTCAGACAAATAAAATCTCTGAGTGGTGGGATATTTTCTTAGAAGCAGTACAGCAATGAGGAAACATCTTTATTTTATGGACTTATAACCTGCTGTGCTTTTTTTGTTAGTTCTATGGAAATCCTGCCAAAGAAGATGAAGAAAAACAGAGAAAGATTCTGCAACAGAGAGAGGGAATTTGTGTATAAATTCAAAGTAGGAAATCAATGTTTAGAACTTAGGGTGCCCCTCAGATTTCCTGTTCAAGAGAATGCCAGTCATTTACATGGACGTCTGATGCTTCTGCACAATTTGCCATGCTTTATAGAAAAAGGTGAGGAAAGATTTTTTTTAATATCTTTATTATTTTCCTATAGACTCTGTCACTAGAAGTTTCATATTAGAAAGCTTAAAGCTAGGAAGTGTTGGAAACAGCCATAAAATATGAAGTGTTTTTATTGCTTCCAATAATAAAAACGTTCCTCAGACTTTTGTTTTATTAAATGTTTTTTCCTATAACCCGTGTAGTTGTTTATAAAGCAGTTTAGTATAAAAATTTAATTATATAGTGAAAAATTAGGTACAAAGTCTGGATTAGAACTCTTAACCTTATAATTTAGTTGACTGGATTCCTGGGACATTTCAGCTATCACTAATTATGATATTGTAGAATTATATTGCTAAATACATTGCCCTTTTAATGATCTGGACCTCAACTCCTGAGATGGCATGGAAGAGAAGGAATACTCATCTTGAATAATTGTTGCTTACCTAAATTAGTTCCATAAGGTCCTCTGTATTAAACCATTTTAAAAGGTCTACGTTCTCTCGTAGATGAGGAAAAAACTTTAAATTTAGAATATGTTGGATCGTTAAAAGTTAGAGTTACAAGCAAACCGAGAAACTTTCTAGCACAATCTCATTGTACAAATAAGAAAACTCGTACATGAAAAGGTTAAATTATCTGCCTAAAGCAGTGGTTCTGCAAAGTTTTTCCATGATCAGAAGCTATAGCATCACCTGGAAACTTACTAGAAATGCAAATTCTTGGGCCTCATCCCATTCCTGCTGAGTCAGAAACTCTGGGGGTGGCGTGCAGCAGTCTTATTTCAGTAAGCCCTCCAGGGACTTCTGATGCATGCTAGAGGTTGAGAACCACTGGTCTAAAGTTACATATGGGGGCCAGCCTGGTGGCACAGTGGTTAAGTGCGCACGTTCCGCTTCAGTGGCCCGGGGTTCACCAGTTCAGATCCCAGGTGCGGACATGGCACTGCTTGACAAGCCATGCTGTGGTAGGTGTCCCACATATAAAGTAGAGGAAGATGGGCATGGATGTTAGCTCAGGGCCAGTCTTCCTCAGCAAAAAGAGGAGGATTGGCAGCAGTTAGCTCAGGGCTAATCTTCCTCAAAACAAAAAAAAAGAAAAAAAAGAACCACTATGCTAATAAAACTAACAGAAAATTAAAAAAAAAATAATAAAGTTACATACATAGTGACAGAACCGAGACCAGAACACAGGTATCCTGACTTCTGTCTCAGTGCTCTTTCCATTGTGTCAGTCTCTAACTAGTGCCTCTAAAATTGGAATTACAGATCATCGAATTAAGTCCATTTTAATACACTAATCATTCAATTTCTCTTTCAAATTAAAAAAATGTAGCAGTATGTATAGGAAATTTTTTCACTTAAATACTGTAATTTTCAGACCCTCCAAATCTAGATTTTTCTTTGTTCTTTTTTTCTTTTTCTTTCTTTTTTTTTTTTGCTGAGGAAGATTCATCCTGAGCTAACATCTGTGCCAGTCTTCCTCTATTTTGTATGTGGCTTGCCAGCACAGCATGGCAGTGGCCAATGAGGAATGTAAGTCTGCAGCCAAGAACTGAACCTGGGCCACTGAAATGTAGCATGCTAAACTTAACCACTAGGCCACAGGGCCAGCCCCAGAAGATTTTGCTTTATGTGCTTTAACTTACTCAGTTTCAAACTGAAGAATCAGCCTTAAAAAATTACATTTTTAAATTAGTATGAAGGTTATAGGTAAGAATAAGAATTCTGACCATTCTCCATGCAGTAACCTGTAATAGTAAAGAAAAATAATTGTGAAAGTCGTTAAATGATCCCCTAAGCTGATTTTATTTAGACATTCTATTAAGGGTATAAGCCTGATAAAATAAAATTTCACCTTGGAATGCTTAGCCAGGTAAGCTATTCCCTATTCATGTCTGAATTTTGCTGATGATGACATTTCTTGTCCTTCCTACAGACTTAAAAGAAGCTCTGAGGCAGTTTATACAAGAAGAATCCCTCAGAGATTATGATAGAGATGCTGAAGCGTCCCTGGAAGCTGTGAAGGCAGGTGAAGTCGATCTACATCAGCTGGCAAGTACGTGGGCCAAAGCTTACGCAGAGGTAAGAGAGGAGATCAGACTGTGAATGTCAAGGATATTCGGGACTTTGGGTGAGGATTTTTAAGTTGCTAAGGTAATACCGAAACAGTTGTAGAGTCCTTTTTTATCCATATCCAAAAACTTATTCCATAATAGACAATATGTCTTGATGCTTGTCTGCTTCCTTCCTGTATCAGAGTGAGCATGTAAGACACTATGTTGTGTCATGCCTTTGTAAAACGAAAGGCTACTTTTGTATGTCTAACAGCATAGGCTTGCAAGATTTAGTAATTAAAAATACAGGTCACACAGTTCAATTAGAATTTCAGATAAACAATGAATAGTCTTTTAGTATAAGTATATCTCACCTATTATGTGGAACATACTTATAGTAAAAAATTATTCTTTGCTTATCTGAATTGTATCTGGCAACCCTGAACTAACCATATCAGTTCCTTTTAAGCTCTTTGGTTTACTTTTATCTTCTCACTTATCTTCACTGTTGTTATTAGTTACATAATGTTATCATTTTTCCATTTAAATAATATGCCTTATCTCATAAAGTCTAAGATGCCATTGATTGTAACATACCATTATTTTATTTAGTAATAAGGGAGAACCCCACACCAATTAAACTATGATAGAATGCCCAGATGCCATCAAGTACAAGATGCATCTTGATCTCTGAGAGTTGTAATGTGAAAAAGCATGCATCTTAGAATTGATGAGATACAGTATGTTGAGAAGCTACTTATATCAGGTACTGTACTAGGGGTTGGGTGTAAAATAGCAAGACAGACACAAAATGCAATTTGCATTTTAGTTAGAGAGCCAGATGTAGAACTCTGTAAACAGACAAATTCAATAATTGCAAGCTATAACGAGTGAATTACCTCCCACTCTAAATAGCTCAGTTTATGAGAATTTGAAAAAAATCAATTTTATGGGTCGTATTTGTTATTCAGAGCAGTTTGCTCCATACCCAGTAAGGTTTCCTAGTGTATTTAAAAAGATGGCACTATTATTAACAACTACAGTAAAGTTGCAGGGTACAAATTCAACTCACAAAAATCAGTTGCTTTTCTATACTCCAACAACGAACTTTAGAAAGAGAACTCAAGAATACAATCTCATTTGCAATCACAACTAAAAGAATAAAGTACCTAGGAATAAATTTAACCAAGGAGGTGAAGGACTTATACAATGAAAACTATAAGACATGACTGAAAGAAATTGATAATGACATAAGGAGATAGAAGGAGATTCCATGCACATGAGTTGGAAGAATAAATATAGTTAAAATGTCCATACTACCCAAAGCAATCTGCAGATTCATTGCAGTCCCAATCAGAATCCCAGTCACATTCTTCATGGAAATACAGCAAAGAATCCTAAAATTCATATGGGGTAACCAAAGACCCCAAATTGCTAAGGCGATCCTGAGAAAAAAGAACAAAGCTGGAGGTATCACAATCCCTGACTTCAAAATGTATTACAAAGCCATAGTGATCAAAACGGCATGGTACTGGTACAAAAACAGGCACACAGATCAATGGAACAGAACTGAAAGCCCAGAAATAAAACCACACATCTACGGACAGCTAATCTTCGACAAAGGTGCCAAGAACATACAGTGGAGAAAAGACAGTCTCTTCAATAAATGATGTTGGGAAAACTGGACAGCCACATGCAAAAGAATGAAGGTAGACCATTATCTCACACCATACACAAAAATAAACTCAAAATGGATCAAAGCCTTGAAGATAAGTACTGAAACTATAAAACTGGAAGATAGTATAGGTAGTACACTCTTTGACATGAACTAAAAAATAAAAAGGCTCTTTTCGAATACCGTGTCTTCTCAGACAAGGGAAACAAAAGAAAAAATAAATAAGTGAGAGTTCATCAGACTAAAGAGCTTCTGCAAGGCAAAAGAAACCAGAATCAAAACAAAGAGACAACTCACCAGTTGGGAGAAAATATTTGCAAATCATGTATCTGACAAGGAGTTAATCTCCATAATGTATAAGGAACTCACACAACTGAACAACAAAAAAACAAACAGCCCGATCAAAAAATGGGCAGTGGATATGAACAGACATTTTTCCAAGAAGATATGTAGCTGGCCAATAAACACTTGAAAAGATGTTCAGCGTCACTAATCATCACAGGGAAATGCAAATCAAAACTACACTAAGATACCACCTTATGCCTGTTAAAACGGCTGTAATCACTAAGACTGAAAATAACAAATGTTGGAGAGGGTGTGGAGAAAAGGGAACCCTCATACACTGCTGGTGGGAATGCAAACTGGTGCAGCCACTATGGAAAACAGTATGGAGATTCCTCAAAAAAGTGAAAATAGAACTGCCATATGACCCAGCTATCCCACTACTGGGTATCTACCCAAACAATTTGAAATCAACAATCTAAAGTAACATCTGCAGCCATATGTTCATTGAAGCACTATTCGCAATAGCCAAGACATGGGAACAATCCAAGTGCCCATCAATGGATGATTGGATAAAGAAGATGTGGTAAATGTATACAATGGAATACTACTCAGCCATAAAAAAGACAAATTCATCCCATTTGCAACAACATGGAACAACCTGGAGGGCATTATGCTAAGCAAAATAATCCAGACTGAGAAGGACAAACACCAGATGATTTCACTCATATGTGGAATATAAACAAGCACGTGGACAAAGAAAACAGTTCAGTGATTACCTGGGGAAGGGGGCGTGGGGAGTGGGCCCAGGGAGTGAAGGGGAGCACCTATGTGATGACAGACAAGAAATAATGTACAACTGAAATCTCACATTGATGTGAACTGTTAAGAACTCAATAAAAAATTCCCATATGCCATCCTAACAACAACACCAGAAAAGGTGTGGCACTATTTGCACATATTATTTTAAATGTTGAAAACGTAACTGTTGCGTTAAAAAAAGATCTGTCTGTGATAAATACAGTTTTAAAAACTTAATCTTCCTTCTGATAACGAATAAAGCTGTAAGATGAATTAAAGAAGTAATTCCACTTAATTCAACCAGTATTTTTTGTACTTGTAAAATGGGTTAGGTTTACAGCTGAGGATAAGTCTTTGCCCTCAAGGAGCTTACAGTCTAGTAGGAAGAGACAGAAATCCGCGGACTATTATAACACTGTGCAGTCCGTGTTAGGATCAGGGTAAATCCTGTGGGAACACCTAGGGAAGTGGGAGGAAGAAAGACTGGTCAAGAAGGAGTTCTTGAAGAAAACAAGCCCAGCATTCTAGAACTGTAGCAGCTTGTTTGTTTTTAAATAGTTAAGGAAACAAAAAGCAAAGAAGCTATCTCTAACTGTGAAAAAGGAAATATTAACAGTCAGGAAAATAGCTGAGGAGACCCAAATATTGTTATACCCATTGGATATGATTGGGCTATCAGTGGCTGTAAAAATTACGAAAGCGAAACCACTCAGTACCAGCTCAAGAAACATGGGAATCAGAGACCAAAAAGAAAGAATTCAAAAAGAAAAAGAAACTATATTGTAGATAGCAAAAAGGCTGGCAGAAATTAGAAGATGCAGGTTTGTGGAGATTAGAAGAATCGAAGTATGATTAGCAGCAGACACTGACAGTGGCAACAGAAGGGCGTAGTAGATGAGACAGAAGGGGCCGAAGCGTCTCTGCAGGATGTGGGTAAGTAGTTTGTCAGTGACCTTGAGAGGAATGATTGGAGCATCAAGGAAGGGGCAAAATAACATAATGTTTTTGGTAATGTGAGTTACCTAGGGCTATGAAGGAATGAACTCCATTTTCTATAAATGGATTTGCTAGATACTTCAGATGCTGACATTTATTTATTTATTTATTTATTTTGAGGAAGATTAGCCCTGAGCTAACTGCTGCCAATCCTCCTCTTTTTGCTGAGGAAGACTGGCCCTGAGCTAACATCCGTGCCCATCTTCCTCTACTTTATATGTGAGACGCCTGCCACAGCATGGCTTTGCCAAGTGGTGCCGTGTTCGTACCCGGGATCAGAACTGGTGAACCCCAGGCCACCAAAGCGGAATGTGCACACTTACCCACTGCACCACCGGGCTGGCCCCCAGACGCTGACTTATTTAAATAATGAAACTTTTACCTTAGCCACCTTTTGACGAGGATCTTTTAAAAATGTAGTACCTATTTCTTTGCTTTCTTCATCATAGTGAATAAAATTCAATTCTAACTTCTTGTTGACCCTGGGTCATCATTATAAATATGTTGCTATACCTTTATGTGATACAGTCAGGCACTGCTGCAGAGGGAGGACTGTCCCATCACAGCAGAGAGGTGCTGAAGATGCTGCTGTTTTATAAGAAATTTACATTGTAGAGGATGGTTGCCCCGATGCGGTGTCAGAGCTGTGCTTTGATGGATGTACTTGCATGGTATAAGGAGGTTCTGATGGTTTACTCAAGTGTCTATGACTGTTAATTCCTACTTTGTAGAGTAATTCTATTTTCTTCCATGTTTCCTTGTCTTCTGTCACAGGATCTGTTGATGGTCATCTTTTTCTGCTTCTGGTCTCTACGCTCTAAATGTAAGCTAGGTGGAAGCTACTGGCTGATAGCGAATGAGAAAATAGGGAGTGTCTGTGGGGTGGAGGTCCTGATGAGGTTAAAGAACCATTTTCCTGGGAGCAATTGAATGAGAAATCTTGGTTGGAGGTTATAGTCACAGACTGAATGTTTGAATTTTAGAGGTTGAGCTGTTCCTGGTGATGATGTGGAATGGATGACTGAGGTGAAGTGGAGAGCTTATTGAAGATGCGGAGTTCAGGGAAGTAAGAAGGCGAGGCATTGGATGAGTTGTCTACGTGGACATCCAAGTGACCCAGATTGATGACAGGATGTGGGACAGAAAGGAAGTCTGTGAACTCGGTGACAAAGCTTTAAATGAAAGAGGGTGAGTGGCAGCTAGGTTGTTAGATGATGATGTCTGTGAAAGATAGAGTGCCAAATGGGTTGAGCCTCAACAAAGCTGAACTTTATGCCCGAAGTTGGAGATGGAGAAATAATGGCTTGGACATTGAAGTTTCCTCTCTACAGGCCCTTACTCAATGCCCCATTGCTCCCAGCTGTCACAGTCCCCTTTTTAGTATTGCCTCTCCTGAGGGAATGGTGTGAGTTAGGTCAAGGAAGAACCCTGCTTAATGCTTCTCAAATAGGTAGCTTCTGCTTATTTGTAAGGCTGGCTCTAGGCTGAATTGTAAATTAATGCTGCAAATTATTATAGTTAGCTGATCTGGTTAGTGGGGTTACCGAATGTCTGGTGTTCTGTAGGACCTAGCAGATTTCTGTGATCCACACTGGCTTCTTCCTACCAAATTTCAGCCTGAGCCTGAAGTGAATTTTGAGCAGAGCTTAAGTCACGTGGACTGTTTATAATCCTAGAGCAGTGCCAGGTCTAAAGGTGTAGAGCTGATATCAGAATGCAGTTTCAGGTTTTCAGAGGCATAGAGTAAATGAAATCCATCTTCTAGATACAGCTAGTCTTAAATTCTTCCCTCCTGATCTGGCAGTTGATTGAAGTGTAAGTGAAAGAAAACAAAGGGAGAAGTTTAGCTGTTGACTGACCGAGTTCAAGATAGTTGTTTCAGTGATTCACTCATTTGTTTTAAGGTAAATTATTACTCTAAGTCATGTCATAGATTCCAGTTTTTGATGTTTGCATTGGTGAAAAAAAAGGTAAGACTTTAGATTGTTCTTTTTTACAGGGGTCTGTGTACAAAGATCAATAATAGGAAAAGCGTTGAATCTTGGGGTCAGTTCCACTTGTGCCATGGAATTGTACGCTCTTTGACGAGGGACTTCTCAGCACATCAGTTTCCTCAGCTCTAAAGCACTGTGTCTGTCTGCTGTGTCGACACATCCCGTGTCGTGAGCAGGCCTCTCCTTCCCTGGACTGACTGGTGTGTGTCCTGAGACTGTCCCTGTTTTGCTTCTGCATGTTTCTGTTTCTCTGTTTATCAGGGTTTGCTCAGTCCCTTTATCATTTTGACAACTGCCGTCTTCATATACTTAAAAGCATGCTTACATTTTCTAAAGAAAATGGAGTACTAGAAAAGTTCAGAATAAGAAAATTGCGCACGTATATCTCCATATAAAATCATATGCATGGATTGGGTTTTCAAGGTCAATGTTATCACATAGGTAATTTCATTTTCTAAATATATAGCCTATGAAACCTTTCTAGCAATATATTTTTTAATAAAAGCTTTTTTCTGATTACATAATTGTATCAAAATGCAAATTATTGTATAATATCATACGTTAGAATATAAAGAGTGTAAAAGTCATCAGAAATCCCACTGCCCTGAAATAGCCACCATTAGCGTTTTGTTGATCACCCTCCGTCTGTGTGTGTGTGATGTTACAGAGATGGGCTCATAGCATACTTACGTTTGTGATCACCCTCCATCTGTGTGAGTGTGTGTGATGTTACAGAGATGGGCTCATAGCATACTTACATTTGTTGATCACCCTCCGTCTGTGTGTGTGCTGTGTTACAGAGATGGGCTCATAGCATGCTTAACGTTTGTGATCACCCTC